>NC_056749.1:248576891-248876891 GCF_019279795.1 Protopterus annectens
GGGGAAAAAAAAAAAAATTGTGGGGGGGTGCATTTTATTAAACACCTTTATCATGTCAAAATGATGCTGAATAAAGTTTCATTTTCCTCAAATTCAGGGAGAATTCTTGGGAGTTCCAATAACTATATTTTCATGTCTTGCACTCCAGACCCCCATATATTCTACATACATGTATGTGCACCTAGGATTCATAAAGAAACGAAGTTTGCATCAATGTTTTACACAAGTAATAAACCACAAAACAGAAGGTATTCTAAAAGGATATTATGTTTTTACACATGTGACAGGGATTATTTATTTACCGGGATAGTTTTACTGTGCAGATTCTCATTTTCAGCAGAGGCCCAGGGAGAAAAGTTCCAATAGATGACATATCAAAATGTCCCCACACCCAAAAAACATTCAGCAAAGTACCTCAAAGCAACACATTTAGCCACAAAACACTTAACTTTCTCTTATATTAAATGGAGCTGTACACAAGTATGACTATCACTGTACTTGTGGACTGTAAACTACTTTTGTGCATTACACAATCAGTACTTACCATAATATGTACTTGCAGTTATAGAGATAATCCAAAAGCCAAGGGAGATTGCAAGAATCATACAAAGGATAAAAATATTGGCCATCATTTCTAATGACTCTTTGCAAGAATCATCCTGGAACCTTCTTACAGACATCTGGGGAAAATTAACCTGCAAAATAAAAAAAAACGGATTCACAAAAAATGATCACACATTCCTGTAGCAAGGAAACCGTGCAGCACAGATCAGAGCTGCAATCACACAACACGCAAATTTCAAATATCTACATGTAAAATGAAAGTTGAAAATGTTGCATAGTTTAATCAAGTATCAGTGCCACTGCTAACAAAAAAGGCAAATCACAAAAGTGCTTTATACCATGCCCTTATGCATATAAATTCCTTAACAGAGTGCATGAAAACGACATTCAACAAGGTACCATAACATGAAACAAGAACATAGCTCAGAGAGGCACAATGCCAAGAACTGAAATGAAAATCATTAATTCTGCTGAAAACATCAGGTTAAAATGAAAAAAGGAAGAAAAGAAAATGTGCATTTCTTGTAACTAAAACTATCTGCATTCAGATCATAAATAAATAATTTAATAAAACGTATTGGTCAAACTAAACATATAAATCGCACCTTAACCAGCTCCAGTTATAAAATGAAAAACACATTTTTTCTCCCATTATTTCTATACGTTCCAGAACAAAATACAATAGTCTACTTTATTCAAGAAGAAAAGAAAAACTCGTGACAATTATTCTGTTTAGCTCTGCACTGTACTCTTAGCTATGGAAACCGTGAAACTAATTGATAAGAAAAAGCATAGCGAGCACCAGGACTACACAACCAAGACATCAACCCAACTCTATTTTATTTCCGGTTTAATATAAACGTTGTTATTCCTTGCACCTTGTCGACACCAAACTCTACCAATCAGCACCTTCTTATAAAATATATATTTCCTCTGAGGTCACAAAACGGCAGCCAATGATGTCTAGCTGTTAGAGACTTAGAGTTCAGCACTAGCAGAAGTATAGCCTAAAAGTAGTAATTGTAGTTAAACGAACTGGTCTATGTATTTTTTTGCCAAAATAAAAGTTCACTGTTATAATTTAGTTTGCTTATGTTTCATATACATTAAGGTGTTTCGGATGCAAAATAATAGTTTAATGCAACAATAAGAGGAAATAATTTCGTCGTTATACGTTATCTGGATACTTTTCACATTTCTTTCTCAGGTTATAACTGCCAAATCGAATCTTCTCATCAGCTTACGACTTTATCTTGACTACTCTTATTGTGTCTGAAGATTTAGAAGAGGAGTGAATTTTGCTGCCTAAGTATCAGTGTCTCTTAATCTAGAAATGCTTATGGTGAATGAAACAGTACAGCAAAACATATTATGTATCCGTTAATCAAGATATGTTTATAATTAACAGTCTGTAAAGATTCAAAAATTACGGAGATAAAGATAACGAACATTCAAATATAATGCGGTGTCCTTGTGGTATAGTAACTACACCCCTACCCGGACCACGGAGCGAGTCTGGTGTCCTAATTCACATAAACTTGGTATATAGGTGTCATTGTTCATAACTTATGAATGTTGTACCTGTCAAGTGTACTTCATTTTGAGTCTTGAAAAGTGTTCGACGCTGTTCCACATTGAAAGATCCTACCCCACGTTGACTGTTAAAAGATTTATGTCTTTACAAATATCCGTGTTAAGTGAGTCATGCTAATTCATGAAAATATGTTGAGTACGCGGGCCGACGAAGCTATATACCATTTGTATATTTTCTGTTTTAACATGTTGGCAAGTGTTGCCCATTTGTTCCACATTTACGAAGTAATATTCCACATTTTTGGAGACCGTAAATTGGGAGCTATGGTCAAACTTGAGACTTGCTGTATAGATTCCCGATTTACACAATCTTTTGTATCCATTAATTTAAAAACACGAAAATTATTTTTTCCAAAGTAGACGGAGATTTGTAACATTTACCTGTGTGTGTGTGTGTGTGGGGGGGGGGCAGTGGTTGTGGAGAAAAAAATACCCTAGTCTGCACACTACCAATATATGGCATAACTCACCTAACCGCAAACTCAGACTACTTTTGAACACAACCGCACATTACAAAGAAACCATGTAGTTCACATACATTGTATGCAGTTTGGAACTGTCTTGATTTTTACGGAGATAATAATTATGGCTAACAGTTGGCACTGACCTCCCTAAAACTGTCATTTGTTGTAGAAAATAATTCTGTCAACCGTTCGTGTTACTACAGCCAGCATTCAAAAAATGCCATCACCCTCGGTTTTTGGTTTGGCATAATGGTTAAAGTCCCTCATAGACACAAGGTACAGGGTTTGAGTCTGACTTCAGGTTATTGGCTAGGCTTAAAATAGCTTTTCAGAGCAGTTATCCTATTATTTCCCTATTGGTGGCTGTGGGCTTTTTGTCCCTGATTGTGTAGGTAAGAGGATGTGTGTTATGTTTGTACAAACAAACTGATGTTTTTAAAAATAAAACAAATGAAACATTACAAAAATATATCTGAAGCAGTGTAAACTTGATTTTGCACTGCTGTTGCTGATCTATGCATATAAGGAGGGCTGCTGCCCCCACCCCCACAACCCTTGCTTTTTTAAGTATGCATATAAAAATGTACAACTTTATTATTTGGGGGGGGGTGAGAAAGGAGGCAGCTACTATCTTATAACTGGTTATGTGACTGAAATGAATGAAACTATTTTGAACTGCAACTGGCGCATGTCTCTTTTCTGCAGAGATCATTTACCCGTCCGTGGATGGGTGGAAGGAGGGGTATTGTCCCCTTACCCCCCCCCCCATCTGGTATATAAAACGTGCACATATATTGGCAGGGGGTTGAGTGGGCACTTTCATAATATGGAAACAAATTTGTTACCATTACTTGAAATTATAATGTTGTTATATTTAAAAGTTATAATGGGACTGTTTTTATTTATTGAATTATATAAGATAGGATTGTATTTGTGGCAATGAATCTGTAACATTGTTGAAACTAACTGCACGTCATGTACACAACTGAAACCGGGAATGCACCATGCCACATAAATATTGCCTACATCTTGCAATACAAACACCACAGTAGAACACCAGTAGGTCATCAAATGATAGCATTGCATTCTGAGCCCTGACCATCCACAGAGGGAGTATTTTCATCATTGTGAGCAAGTGGAATAACATTAGAAATAGATTACCTGTGTCTGCCAAATTGTGGAGTTTGTGTGTGAGGAAGTGCCATTCATTGTAGTCAACCATAGCATGGCATGCTAAAAATATCTGTAAAGTAGTGGGACTTCTGACCATGGGATGCAGTGTACTTTTGTTACCTGATGATGGGCACTGTGTACCTTGGCCACAGTCATGGATGCCCATGCCCCATCTTTGATGGTCCCAATGACCACATGCCATGTCACAAACTGCACATTAAAGTGTTATCTGGTACTTTTGTGAAGAAATAGATCATGTGTGATCTGAAATCACACACACATGGAGTCAAGTCATCATCCTTTCCATAGCCTCCATTTTTTGCCATGTGTCATTTTGCATAATGACCAGGATTTGTGAAACATCATGAATGTTAGTAGTTAAGCCAGCATAAGATCCATGCATTTATCCTCTGCGTGGCTTTGCCCTCATGGTTGTCACTATCTTCATCTCCTTCCTTCTTCCCATTTACCACTTTAGTTTCCCTGTTCTATGACAGCTGATGAGCTGTGGTGGGTATCATCCCCAAATTCTTTCTCACTGTAGACATCTGCACAGTTACTTTGCAGCTCTGTGTTCTCTTGCCCCACTGAGTTAGAATACCTAGGTATTGCATGTGCATCAGTAGTGGCATGCCTGGTTCTGCAGGGTCCTGTATTGCTGACACCACCCCCTGGGTGAACTCATTACAGTGGCCTTACCATACTGCTGAGAGGGCATGTGCATCTACTTGGCAACCTGTATCAGTGTGGACATTCCTTCATTCAGTACTAGTGGAGGCTGTTGATGGAAAGTGCACTTGACATATTGATGCTAAAAAGAAAGCACTGAGTAGGTAGACAATAACTACATTGCAAACACATGTATCAATAAATAAAATGTGCACATACAAGCCACCCATTGGATAGCCTGGCCTGCAAATGACCTCTGATGGTCCTGCAAAACACACAACATTTGTGACACTGGGGACTAGTAATATAGGGCCAGCATATCTGGCCTTGCACTACTACCTGAGCTGCTGAGGCAGCCCATCCTGCAGGGCATGCTATAGTATTAATTACATCAATATATTAACATTCAAGGACACGTATGAGTACCGTTATATGAAGGAGAAGGTGAACTTGCCAACATGTGCATTGGGTCACCTTTGTTGGTTTTGCTTCCTGGGAGCTTATGTTTGGAGCCATCACCAATCACTGAGACCATAAATTCCTCTCTGGGAGTCAAATGTTTGGGGAACTACTGCCACTTGTGATATACTTTTTAGCTTCAGTATCCATGATATGTCACCATGCCTACTAACATTTATGTGTAACATAGTGATGGTAGGCCTGCCCTGTGCTCTTATGGCTACCAACTATTTTCACCTGATGGACTGTGTCCTGAATTGGATCATTGTAGTCATACTCTCAACCCTGCCTAAATACGGCCATACCAGACCATGCTGGTAGAGTGCCTCCACTGGCATCTTATTATCAGAGTTGCTAAAGTTGTCCTGGTGGAGTCTGGAAGCTACCATTATGGAAAAGGCAACATGATTGAATAGGGTGTGTACTACATGCTAAAATACCATTTTAAAACCAAATGGAAATAGATTAAGAATGAACCACATAAAAAATTCCATTGAATTTCAAAGAACAACACACATCACAGAGCCATCCAGGACAAACCAGGATGCAGTGCTGTATTTAAAAATCTCTCTCTCTTTAATGTGCCATGCATAGTAAAGGAGAGGCCTATAAGTCCCTGATTTGTTTTGATGGTACCTTTTATCTAAGGTAAACATGTACGATGGCATATGCAGAGACAACCTAGACAGCAAGCCTTCATAGCTGTATGTTCTTCAACAATGGAACCAACCAACCTGAGTATACACAGGTTTAGCTGCCTTTTAAACTGTTGCCGCATATTCACTGACAGCTACACATTTGTGTGACATTAATAAAGGCATATAAAAATACTACTGCTACAAAGTTTTGATTCAGGGGTAGTATTGTAGCAAACTGCAAATATACATGCAGAAATATTGCTGCTGCAAGTATGCAATTCATATATGGGGGGACTCAGTAAAGCCTACATGGTAATTTTTGACCATGTGCTCATCGCAGTGTGATGCACACGTGGGCACGAATAATTTTAGAGTCAGTAAACTCCGTGTAGCAGCTCACACTCAGCAAACATGGCAATTTCTGTGGCATGCAAATTATAGCATAAGTAACTGAAGTGTATGCTAATGAAGCAAACCAACATGGTGGAGCGATTCAACAAGCTGTAAAGCAACGGTGTAGACTCCATGCTTGTGTTCCCCATGTATTCAAAAGTTTTCGAATACAGCCATGGAAAGGAGTCTACATGGAAATAAGACCAAGTAAAAGTCCCTTGATTTGTACAGAACTGACCATAACATGTAATGCAACAACATTATGACATTATTAGACATGGTGGACTAACAATAGCAACAATTCCTTTTTAAGTGCCATGACATAAATGCAGCTTTGCTCCCCCACCCCCAATGATGAATATACTCGCAACTAATATAGACAACTAAAAGTGTAAACCCAATGAAACAGACTATACATACTGCCATGTAAGCATATGCAGTATGTATCTGATGGAATACAATCAAATGTTATCAAAACCTGTATTCCCCTGGGCAGATATATAGGTTCATAGGCTAGTACTTGGCTAACTGCTCTTATGAGACATTTTAAGCGCAGCTAATTTCCCCATGTGAGAATCAAACCCTGTACCCTGTGCCTACAAGGTAAACACTTTAACCATTATGCCAACCTCTCACCCTAGCAAACTAATACCCTCCCTTGTATATACAACATTGGGCTCCCCTTTAGTTTCCCTGCCTACACAGTTCAGGGCTATCAGCACAGTGAAGATCCAAATGAGGTCAAAACTCATTAGAATTGCTCAAGCTCAAAAAAGTATAACTGTAGGGATGTTCACTTCATGTAGGCACTTCCACAGTGTTCATATTCAGTGGATGATAGTAGTGAATGATGACATCAGGGATGTGTGTCAGGTTGTACTTAAAGAAGTGTGAAAGTGCATGTAAGCAGTGCACAAAACACACGTTCTGTTTCATCCCAGTTTGTTAAAATGTGTCATCTCTCTTTGCTTTAAGTTAATTTAAAAAAAAAAAATTGTCATTGTTTGCTTGATGTGGTGCTTATCGCAACCTGGGAAATGGAGGAATGAATGGCAGGTTTCTCGGTGCTTATCACATAACTATTCCTGTGCCACCATGCGTATGTGTAGGGCTAGGGTGTAGATGGTCCTGCGTTTTAGTACAGGGTCTGCAACCTTTCATCTATTTTTTGAGCTTTATGTTTGCGCAATATCACAGGAACAGAGAAAAGTAATAAGATTATCTGTGTTTACTTTATTTCATGTAGGTGCACATTATGCACTAATGAGCACCAACGGAGTTGATATATTCAGTAAAGCAGCAGATGTTTTCATAGGTGCTAATTACAGTTTAAGCAGATGATTTTCAGTATGGTGGAGCTACTCAACAAACTGTAAAGCATACTCCAAATAAAGTAGTATAAACTTAAGAACCACCACAGAAATGTGAAGCCAGTCTACATACAACAGACACAACCACTGTAGATGCAAAAAGTTTATTCAGCAATAAAAATCCACAGTTAAGTGCTTTCTTCCCTTAGCTTAAAAAGGGACTTCCTCAGAACACTTTATAAAATAGATGAATTAATTAATTGATTTTTACACAAGTATGTCATGTATAGATTTTTTGACATCAATGTATGGATTATAATATATGGAATGTTTACATGGTTTGAGACATATTGTATTGTACACTGTATTTAACACAGCATATATTATTATTTTTGTTTCCGATATTGCATATTATATATATTTGTTATACTTAAATTAGTTGGATGGTTATCATATGCAGTTTATTATTTTTAAAGGCATCAAAGAGGATATCACTTTAAGGTTTAATTAATTAATTAACACTCATTACGTAATTAATTATTTTGGGTATATATGGTTGGGTTTTTATACATTTTATCCATTTTATAAAGTGTTCTGAGGAAGTCCCTTTTTTAAGCTAAGGGAAGAAAGCACTTAACTGTGGATTTTTATTGCTGAATAAACTTTTTGTATCTACAGTGGTTGTGTCTGTCGTACGTGGACTGGCTTCACATTTCTGTGGTGGTTCTTAAACTGTAAAGCATCCATATAGCCTACATCCTGTTTTTTCTGAATACTTCAATACCATGGGAATAGAGACAAGGAAATTTTAGCCCTGAAGTAAAATTGTGCCAACTGCTGCGTTTGTATGGTAATTCCTGAACTTAGAATGTATTCTTTATTAATATTATGGTATATCATTGTATTTCTTAACTTGATGCAGTAATGAAGTAAATAGTGGTGGATTTGTGCCTACCTTAACATGTGACAGCAGACACTTATTTTACTTATATGTGTCTATTACTAAGTTTTTCTCTTACTGCGGTGGTGGTGCTGCGGTAGCGTTGTTGCCTCACAGTTAGACGTTGCCCATTCGATTCTCAGTTAGAGCATTTTCTGTATGGCGACATGCGTGAATGGGCATTCCTTCGTTGAAGGTTGTGCGTTAGGCCTGGTAAGCCAGCACGTAAAACTCTACTGCCAATCATTAGCGGACCGGAGTTCCGCTGTGGCGACCCCTAACCGGGAAAAGCTGAAAGACACAAACAAACTAAGTTTTTGTCTTATTTTTCTCGTTTTTAATTGCAAACAATGGAAGCGGGGAATAAATGCATTTCAGGTTTGGCAGTGTTTGTCTGGCTTGCACAAAGTATGGCAGACCACCTAGGAAGCAGACAGCCCAAAACAGAAACCAGATGCATTCAATGAATGCCCTTGGCCATCGTGAAAACCTGGCCTGGTGTATAGATGGTATTGGGTTCTGGTACAGAATGTACAACTTTTGTTTTACTGCTGTGACTTTACAGTTTCCAGCAATGAAGAGCAATATAGACAACTGTTTCCTCAACATTCTTGTGGCAATAGATGTAAGTGTAGGACTGCCATAAGCACGGTCCTGGGTTTGAATATAGCATATTCCATACAGTATTACTTTTACTGATGGAGTAATCTGTGTGTTATCACATTTATCATTCAATGTATGACTGTGGGTATAATGAGTACTATAGTCCTGTAAATGTATTCCTGATATCTGGACCAGCATGGCTTTAACTTTTGTGAAAAACATATACACTACTGTCTATATATGCAATTGCTTGGCACTGTTGCATTCTGTTTGTCAAATGTTAGCAATGCAACTCATATTTGTGCAATGCTTACCTATGCACAAATAGGTGTAACTCGCTTGCGTGTACTTTAATAACCATTGTGAAAATCCGCTGCTCACTGTGCTATGAAACTGTACATATATGATGCTGTCTTACTGGTGTTTATTGTTCATTAACTTTGTATGACATAAAACTACATGTGGAAGCATTGTAAACTAAGGGCACATCTAACTATATGTGATATATTTACAATGCATCAATGTGATGGCCCCCCACCCCACCAAGCAATACAACCCTGGGGTCTCAATATTTGTTTCCACACATATATCAACCACACTACAAAGTGTAATATAAAATGTTGGGTGGTCCCTCAAGGACAGGTCTAGTTGGTGTTGCTCACAACCTTGCTCTGCTAAACTCAAACGTCCAATTATGCTCAATAAGGGTACCTGTGTTTTTACACAGCTAGGCTTCTACACACCCTAATGCTGTTAGGCTACTGACATCATATGAACCTATGATTTTATGTGCCTATGCAGGCCTCCCAACCTGTTGTCTCCCACATGGCCTGCTGATGTCATCTACTAAAAATTTACCTGCAGTCGTGTATCAATCAGACTTGTGCCATGGCGCTTGTGTAAAGTACTGAGTTTTGTAGTCTGTATACTTAGATAGGTAGGGGTTCTGTTCTCCCTGCAGCATACCTCCCAGCTGTACCGAATAACTTGTTTTTTATCGAGTTTTGGGGTCCAAATACTAGGGTGCCATGATTCCTGAGTGGCACCCCTCCATTTCCGACTTTTTTCCAGCTTTTGCTTGTATTTTATTTTTAATTTTTCCCCGTTTTTATATTTAGAGCCGGTCATCGAGTATGCAATGACGTCAGCTCTGTCAGGGCTACCAGCCAGCCGGAATTGAGCTCAAGGGCACCAAATGCACATTTCCGGCTGGCGTTTATTCCCCATAATTTGCAAATGAGAGAGAGTGGGTTATTCAAACAAGGAGTGAGCACTTTAGCAACAGACAGTTACTCAACTCTAAAAATGTTTGAAACAGCACTATCTGGGGTTATTCAAATGAGCGCTTTGGAACCATTTTTTTTTAAATATTGGAAACAGCTCTATCTGGGGGTTATTCAAATGAGCACTTTGGAACCACAGCCAGTTATTCAACAGCTTTGGAAACAGCTCTATCTGCAGGGAATGTGATTAGGCTGCCGCTGCACTTGCGAGAGGTTCCCCGTGATGTGCACTTTAGCTATTCAAATGACTCTATCTGCAGCAGCATTCGGGAACCAAACAATTCAGGTAGGAAACCAATTTTCTGGCTCTGAATGAATGAAGAGGTTTTGTGTGTGTGTGTGTGTGTGTGTGTGTGTGTGTGTGTGTGTGTGTGTGTGTGTGTGTGTGTGTGTGTGGGTGTGTGTGTGTGTATGCAATCAGGTGCCTATATTACCTTTTGATGGATATGAAATAAAAGCAGTGACAAAGCCATACTAACAGTTCTACTAAGGACTCTGATCCCATCCAACCTGCTTATGGCGATGCATAATGTTCAGTTAGGTTGTCAACAGAATGACTAAATCCACCAGAATGCAACTTAATGAGTGCTTTGTTGGTCAGAATTTCAAAGAATTAGGCCACAAGGACTGATCAAGCCTTTGGGCTGTAGACATACTTTGCTTTAATTCAAGCCAGTGAAGTAAATCCAAGGTACTGTTACTTACAGATGAAAGTAAAATCTTTGCCATGTTGTTACTTCCTGATGGTAAGCAATAAAGTAAGAGTTATTCTAATGACGACATTTGAGTAGATTTAAAAGAATGACTTGAATGTGTGTGTTTATTGTGAGGCAGAGTATTTTACATACAGAAGTGTTTTGTTCTGTATATGCCATTGTTTACAAGAGTAAAGGCTCATTTGTAGTGTCATTATGATCTGTTATGAGAATATGAATGGTGATAGGAGCTGGAACATCAAAATAATTACTTAAACAATAGTCTGGTAATAAACTTTATTCTAAAAGTTTTTGCACTGCATTTTAAACCTGCCATCTATAATCCCTATCAACTATGCAATTGTAAGTGCACAATTTTCTCTAAAAGTGCTATTTCATTAATTGACTACAAAGAGATATTTTCTGTATGAATTATGCTTTGACAATTATTGAATATATCAGTTGGGAAAGTAGAAATGGAGTTTTAAAAAAAAATTGTGTGAACATGTAAAGAAGTGTATGTGTGTGTGTGTGTGAATGCCCCCTGTTTATTACACCTGGTGGCTACAGGTACTCTGGCTCAAACCCTGTACCTTGGTTACAGGGTAAAAGGAGCCTAAAGTCCCTAGCCACACCACTTCTGAATTAAAGCCTCATATTTTTGATCTGTTCCTCATAAAATCTGTGGTTTTCAGGATTGTGGCACATCACTAAAGGACTAAATTCACTAAATAATGACAGGCATTTGAATTTACTAAATAATGACAGGCATTTGAATTTCAAACTTCATATTCTTCAGAAACTAAATGGTAACCCAAAACCTTTTTATTCTTGCAATTTTCTAAGTTTATAAGATCAGTATTTGAAATCTGTCCCTATTTTG
Organism: Protopterus annectens; assembly: GCF_019279795.1. NCBI lineage: Eukaryota > Metazoa > Chordata > Ceratodontiformes > Protopteridae > Protopterus > Protopterus annectens. The sequence continues at coordinate 248,588,559 of NC_056749.1, forward strand.
GGGCTGTATTCCCCCATTATTGGCTTTGTCCGTTTTTTTTGTGCTAAGAGGTTGAAACTAGCTAGAGTTATGGTGAGAAGTGAGAACTGAATTCAATAAATGATAGCCATTTAAGTTTCAGTCTTTTTTTCAGGAAACTGCTGATTTGGCATATTGGCATGTTACCCGCGGTGGTGGTGCTGCGGTAGCATTGTCGCCTCACATTAAAACGCTGTCCGGTTCGATTCTCAGCTAGAGCGTCTTCTGCGTGGAGACATGCGTGAATGGGCGTACCTTCGTTGAAGGTTGTGCGTCAGGCCTGGCAAGCCGGTACGTAAAAATCAACTGCCAATCATTAGCAGACTGGAGTTCCACTGTGGCGACCCCTAACCGGGAAAATCCGAAAGACACAAACTCTGACTGTAGTGCAAAGGGTCCTGGGTTCAAGACATGGCAGTGAAATGCATTGTGGTAACACATTTTATTCTAACAACTTTCCAAAATTTTTGCCCCCCCCCCAAAAAAAAATGAAATTGAAAATAACTTCGAGAAGCTGTGCAAGATACCTATGGCTTACACTACTATCATTCTATATATGTGTGTATGTGTGTGTGTGTGTGTGTGTGTGTGTGTGTGTGTGTGTGTGTGTGTGTGTGTGTGTAAGTAGACTTTTAGATGGAAATGTTCTGAATTTGGCAGTTTTGTCATTAATGGTTCATGCATTTTGTTTCATTACTTACTGGAAAAATGTTCAAACAATAAGTTTAAAATGCGCTCTCTAACAAGTGTGCTGTATTATACAAGGAATATAATTTTATAAAGTCAGGAAGGTGTATGAAAGAACATATGTATGTTTCTTGTTTTGTGTGCAAGGGGCCAATGATTTGTAAACTAAGTAATCTTTATCCATCACTGATCAAATGCATTTTCTTTGGATGTGGTGTGTGGGTTTCAATACTGTTTCAATGAATGAGTTTCAATGACAGAGAAGTTTTAATGCCAAGCCTATTTCCATTGTGAGACAGTATTGCTTTGTTTAGCAGCTTTGTTTAGCAGATGTCTTTTTAGTGTTTGTGCATTGTGTTATAAAATGTAAAAAAATAAAATCCAAATAATCATTGTAGAGTAAAGCAGTATATGCATACATTAGTATTTATAGTAAATGGGGCAAAATAGACAGGTAATGGAGCATTGGAATGGCTGCAGGGAGACTCTGGTGCCATATTTTGGTTGTCTGTTCTTCAGTTTGTGTTTGAAAGTTGATATCCCACAATTCCATTGGAGTGGGCAGGGTTAACTAATTACGTATGCAAATTTGATGTTAATCAGTGTACAGATTTGTACCTATTTTTCATGGGCCTTGTCCAGATTTTTGATGTTTCCAGGTTGAGAGGTATGCCCTGCAGTCAACCGTGTGCATGTTTGTTTAGCCAGTAGAGCAAGTGTGTATCCTGCAGTTACTGATTGACATAATTGACAGTATTTTGATACTTGCATTTGCACTGAGAGACCAGTTGGCATAACGGTTAAGGTGTTTGCCTCCCATGCACAAGGTACAAGGTTCGATTCTGACCTCCGACCAATGCCTGTTTGCAGTTTGCACATTCTCCCTGTGTCTCCATGGGGTTTCTTCCATGTCCAAAAAACATGCTGAGTGTTTCCATCTCAAACTCACCAATGAATGGAGCTGTGGGCAGAAGCACAGACTCTACATGGTGCCCTATAGGGGGAAGAGTTGTACAGACTAACCACTTTGGACAACTACTGTGGTGCACAGTATCCTCAAGATAGGGGAACACAGATCACAGACTGTGCACTGTAGTAGGGCTAGCCACTCAGTGTAAAATATGGCTCTAGGTGATTCAGTCATGTTGACAAATGTTACCAAAATGGGCCTGGGTAGTTACAGGTGATAAGTGTGTTGAGGACCTGGCCTACTCTGACCCACGTCAGGGACATTTGCTAACGGTGGGAGGGGTATATGTGCCCCTATTGGCCAGTGTGTGCCCGCCATAAAATCCCAGCAGCCCTGGGTCAATAAGCTAATGGCTGGCCATTGTCTAGTTGCCCAGTCTGGGTTACCTGGGATAGCTCTGTTGAGCAAAAGCTGGATGTAAAACCAACCAACCTGCCAAACATGAACTGAGAATTGCTACTCATAATGTAGGTTCACTGACAGTATCCAGCTTGGAAGTACATGACATGTTGATACGGAGGAGGCTGGACATCCTATGTATCCAAGAGATGAGATGGGATGGCAGTGCAGCAAAGCCACTTGGCTTGGGATCCAGATTCTATTACTCAGGTAGGGGACAGGCTAGAAATGGTGTAGGAATTGTAGTGAGAGAGAGAGGCTTCAGAAGGCAGTGAGGGATATCATCAGAATTAATGACAGAGTCATAGCAATTAGACTCCAGTGTAAGGCTAGGGCAGTATTCATAATCTCAGCCTATGCTCCACAGCAGGGTTAAGATAGTTAGAAAAAGAGTGCATTCAGACAGCCATTGCAGGACCTACTAGATAAAACAGGACAACATATGTTTGGCATATACTTCTCAGAAGTACAGGCAAGCACGGAAGGGCTGTGGCTGACTAAGTTTGCGGACGACTGCAAACTGGGTGCTATAATAGAGTGTCTGGCCAACATGGAGATCCTCCAGAAGGGCCTAAATGAGACTGATGCATGGTGTCAAAGCCATGGTCTCAAGCTAAATGCAAAAAAAATGCGTAGTAATCCCCTTTGGAAAAAACAGAGCACCCACAAACTACAACATAGGAGGTAATCCCCTGAAATCTGAAGAAGAAATAAGGGATCTAGGGACCCAAGTAGATAGCCAGCTTTCCTTTGATAACCATGTTGCCAAAGTGGTTAGAAAACCCTTCTATGTGACCCATCTGATCATGAAAGGGTTTGCATCAAGATCTAAGGATGTAATGGTGCCCCTCTACACTTCCCTCATCAGACCCATTATTGAGTACAATGCGCCAATTGGAATGTACCTGGCTAGACATCTCCAGCAGCTGGAGAGACCACAGAGGTACCTAACCAAGAGAATTACTGGCCGCAAACAGTTGCCCTATGCAGCATGATTGAAAAAGCTAAGACTATTCTCTGTTGCATACCGCTTTCTCAGAGGCGATCTCTGTCTAACGTACAGAGCCATGTTCAACACAGAATTGTTGAACATGCTCCATCTTAGCAAAACCAAATCTACTCGAGCTACATGCTCTAGGGATATAAACCTCAACACAACAATGAATAGAACATGCTGGAGGGATAGATTCCCTTTGCAGAGACTTCCCTTACTATGGAACAGATCTACATAAGACAGAGCCCCTCACCATCACTCTTCAAGAGGAACCTTGATGAGTGGATGGGTAACAGAAAGTTCACACCGGGGATCACACCAACAGCACCACTAGATAGGGGCCCAGGGTACTAGCTGCTAGTACAAGGGTCTAGGGAACTACTAAAGGGGCGGTGAATACCACACAATGTGGCTGGGCTAATATATGCCTTCGGGCAGATATCTCAGTACCAACCTATGAACCTATGAATTGGTGTTGATAATGGGTGACCTGAATGCACATTGGGACAGACAGAACAGGATATGAGATCTTGCTGGGTCTACATGTGTGGGGCAGTAGGAATAAAGAAGGAGAAGCCATTCTAGACCTCTGTCTGGCAAATGGGTTGATAATAGCCAACACAGGGTTCAGAGAAAGACAGTCACAAGACCACATACAAGAGTAGTCAACATGCAACTCAGGTAGACTTCCTCCTAGTAAGGAAAAGGCACTGGGGTAGAATCCATGATTGCAAAGTCATCCCCATGGTCCACAGCATAAACCACTAGTTGCCACAATCAGCTGTAAGTAGTGGTTGGGGAAGGCTCTAAGGTCAACAGAGACCAGACTGAATACCTGGAAGTTGACTAGAGAGAAAGTACAACAGTTCAAGGAATTATTCAGGTCCACCCCAAGAAGAGGAGGAAATTGGTGAAGTTGAACAAGAATGGTAGTGCCTAAAAATAGCATGTGTCAGGACTACAGAATGTGGGCAAGTCAGGTATGGAAATAAGGTACATCAGGAAAGCTGGTGGTGGAATGCAGAAGTCTAAGAAGCCATCAAAAGAAAGAAGGAGTGCAGGAAGAAGTGGTATATAGAAAAGACTGACAAGGCTAGGAAGGACTACTGGTTGGCTAACAAAGAAGCTAAGAAAGAAGTTGCAATAGCAAAGAATAGGGCATAGGAGGCACTCTACCAACTTCTGGAATGTGACTCAGTAAGTGCCATAAAGAAACCATATCAGGTTGTAAGGCAAAGCGAGAAAGATAAAGAAGATTGTCAGACACCCTTCATAAGGGATGCCAGCAACAACCTGCTCACCAGTCCACAGGACATTAAAGGCAGATGAAAGGAATATTTCCAGCAGCTTCTGAGTGAAGAAAACCTCACATAAGCTGTACTGCCCCAGAAACAGCTTACAATGAGAGAAGAAGAGGAGCTAACCCAAGAAGAAGTAAGAATAACACTAAGGAAAATGAAGTCAGGGAAAGTAGCAGGCTCAGATGAGGTCACAGCAGATTTGATAAAGATGCTGGGTGAGATAGGGGAGAAATGACTCCTGAGGGTGCTAATAGCAGTGTGGAGAGAAAGACATATTCCAGATGACTGGAGAATAAACATACTCATGCCAGTGTACAAGAACAAAGGGGGCATCCACAACTGTGGGCAGTATGGAGGCATCAAACTCCTATCACACTGCATGAAAGTTCTGGAGAGGGTGATTGATAAACATATATGCAGAATAGTAGAATGTAAGATGGGAGATGAGCAGTTCAGATTCAGATCAGGATGCAGCACAACTGACCTGATGTTTGCAGTGAGTCAGATACTTGAGAAGAAGCTAGAGATGAGGAGAGTGTCTAACTGGGCATTCCTAGACTTGGAGAAAGCATATGACAAAGTCCCTAGAAAGCTGATCTGGGCAGTACTGCAGTGGTTTGAAGTTCCAGAAACATTAGTAGAATTAGTGCAGGATATGTAGAAGGACCCAGTGACTCAAGCATGAACAGTGTTTGGCCTCACAAAAGGGTTCCCAGTGGGAGTGGGTGTACACCAGGGTTTGGCTCTGAGCCCACTGCCTTTCATACTGGTGATGGACTACATTAGCAAACAGGTCAGAGGGAACAGATCAACAGAGTTGCTGTATGCAGAAGATGTGGCATTACAGGCAGACTTTGAGCTAGAACTTCAGCAAAGAATAGGAGAATGGAATGCAAAACCGAAGGCACATGGGATGAAACTAAGCACAGATAAGATGGTGGTAATGGCAGCAAATTGGGGAATAAGAAGAAGCTGAGAATAGAGATAGAAGGGAAGATAGCGGAACAGGTAAATAGCTTCAATTATCTGTGAGGGGTGGTTGAGGAGAATTGAAGTCTGAATGAAGAGGTCAAAGCTAAAATCAGCAGCTGTAGCCAACTGACATAGAGTTTCAGGCATAGTCTATGACAGAAGAATGCCAAAGAAGCTGAAAAGTAAGATGTTCAAGACAGTGGTGCGACCATTACTACTGTATGCTACAGAAACCTGGGCAGCAAAGGCAGAACAGTTGAAGAAGCTAGAGGTGATGGAAATGAAGTGCCTGAGAAGGGTGGTAGGATGCACACTGTGGGACAGACAAAGAAATGAGGACATAAAAGCAGAAGCCAAAGTATCTCCAACTGCAGAAAAGATCAAAGAGAACAGATTATGGAGGTTTGGACACATGCAGAAAAGCAGAAGACAATCTGGTGAGGAAGATTTGGGACAGACAGGAAGAAGGTAAGAGGAAGTGAGAATGTCCAGTAGAGAGGTAGATGAATTGTCTGAAAGAAGATCTGGGACAGTCAGACATGAGTGTTGAAGAAGGTAGGAGTGTGGCACTGAATCGAGAGAGTTTGCAACAGTTAACACAATACCCTGACCCCATGTAGAAAAAAATGGAAAAAAGGGGGCTGATGTTGCTAGTGATGATGACCTGGCTACATATCCATTCTAGGCAGGCCTCCAAACTTCTTCTCTCCCACATGGCCTGCTGATGTTATCAACTATAAGTTGACCTGCAACCATCTGAAAGTCAGACTTGTGTTGTGGCACTTGCATAACATGCTGTGTTCTGTAGTCTGTGTACTTAGATAAGTAGGGGTTCTGTTCTCACTGCAGTCAACTGTGTGTGTCAAGCAAGTATGCATCCTGCAGTTACCACTCATTCCCATATATTGACAGTATTTTGATACTTGCACCTGCCTACTGATCTATTCCAGGCAGGCATCCCAACTTTTTCTCTCCCACAAAACTTCTGATGTCATCCACTATAAGTTGACCTTCAGCCATGTAAAAGTGAAATTTGTGCTGTGGATCTTGAATAACGTAGTGTATTCTGTAGTCTGTGCACCTAAATAGATAGTGGTTCTGTTCTCACTGCAGTCAACTGAGGGGGGTGTGTCTAGCTAGTACAGCAAGTATGTATCCTGCAGTTACTTTCCCAATCAAATAAATTGACAGTAGTTTAATACTTGCACCTGCCTACAGATTTATTCCAGGCAGTCCTCCCAACTTCTTCTCTCCCACATGGCCTGCTGACATTATGCACTATAAGTTGACCTGCAGCCATGTAAAAGTCAGACTTGTGCTGCTTCCATAACATACTGTGGTCTGTAGCCTGTGCACTTAAATAGGTAGGAGTTCTGTCCTCACTGCAGTCAACGTGTGCATGTGTGTGTGTGTGTGTGTGTGTGTGTGTGTGTGTGTGTGTGTGTGTGTCTATTCAGCAGGGTAGACATGCTATCTTACAGTTACTTCTCCAATGGCATGGCTTGCTAGTATTTTGATACTTACACAAGCCTACACATCTATTTAATGTAGCCCTCACAATCCCTTGTCTCGCACATGGCCTGCTGATGTCATCCACTATAAGTTGACCTACAGCCATATAAACATCAGACGTGCTGTGGCACTTGTGTAACATACTATGTTCTGTAGTTTATGCACTTAGATTGGTAGGGGTTCTGTTCTCACTGTAGCCAACTTGTGTGTGTGTGTGTGTGTGTGTGTGTGTGTGTGTGTGTGTGTGTGTGTGTGTGTGTGTGTGTGTGTGTGTGTCTTTACTCAGCAGAGTAGACATGCTATCCTACGGTTACTTCTCCCATGGCTTGGCCTGCCAATATTTCGATACTTGCACCTGCCTACAGATCCATTTCAGGCAGGCCTCCCAACTTCTTCTCCAACATGCACTGCTAATGTCATCCACTATACATTGATCTCCAGCTATCTAAAAGTCAGACTTGTGCCATGGCACATACATAGAGTACTGTGCTCTGTCATCTGTGTACTTAGGTAGGCACTCTCTTCTCACTGCAGTCAACGGTGTGTGTGTGTGTGTGTGTGTGTGTGTGTGTGTGTGTGTGTGTGTGTGTGTGTGTCTTTACTCATCAGAGTAGACATGCTATCCTACAGTAACTTCTCCAATGGCTTGGCCTGCCAATATTTTGATACTTGCACCTGCCTACAGATCCATTTCAGACAGGCCTCCCAAGTTCTTCTCTCCAACATGCACTGCTAATGTCATCCACTATACATTGATCTCCAGCTATCTAAAAGTCAGACTTGTGCCATGGCACATGCATAGAGTACTGTGCTCTGTCATCTGTGTATTTAGGTAGGCACTCTGTTCTTACTGCAGTAAACTGTGTGTGTGTGTGTGTGTGTGTGTGTGTGTGTGTGTGTGTGTGTGTGTGTGTGTGTGTGTGTGTGTGAAATGCTACCTGACATTACAGAGAGCATTTTACACCAGCATGTGGGACACCATATGCTCAACAGACAATGCTAATGTCATTGGCTATATCGCATATGCAGTCATCCCACCAGGGCATGATCAGACACTGGCTTGGAGCCCAGGTAGATTTCACCTCATCCAGTAGCTGAAAGATTACAGTGGCATGTCTTTTAATCTATCCACATACATCATGGCATGGTTAGTAGGCCCTCTGTTTTCTTGATGAGAAAGCACTGTGGTCTATCCAGCTGCTGCATTCTGGTGAGGCTCATGCAAAAGAAAACTGATGAGATTTGACTACAGTGATGTCATACAGGCAGACATCACCTCATCCGATAGCAGACAGATTACAGTGACATGTCTTTTAATCTATCCAGATGCATCCTGGCATGTTTCGTAGGCCCTATGTTATCAACAAGAAAACCCCGTGATCTGTACAGCTGCTGTATGTGTCTGGTAAGGTTTATGCAAAAGAGAGCTGATGAGATTTGACTACAGTGCATTCATACAATCCTGAGATCTGAATGTTATGGCATGGTTTATGATGTGCACCTTATGTATATACTGGAAAATCATTAAAGAGAAAAGTTAGAAAATAATGAGACACATTGCAGTTCCTGACTTCACAACCCTTACAAGAGACTACACTAGAAAGTAGTGACATGATGCTATCCACTGTATAACTTGGCAAGACAAATGTAAGTGACAGGTACAATTATCAGTTCAACAACACAATTGCAGATATACTAAGCTCTAATGTAGCTATGCACTCTGTGAGTCAGACACAAAGCTTTTGTATCCCTGAATCCAAAAGAAAGAAAACAGGGATATGGCACAGTTATCATCACTTGCACAGGGTGTTGTGTGTGGGGGGAAGTAGGCCTAGGCTGACACAAAAGGTTGGGGAGCATTGTGTGAGTAAGAAAGGAAACCAGGCAGCCTGAAGGGGTCTTCCATGTGAAAGTGGTGTGTGAGAGTCTGCATGAAATCAACTAATCTCAGTGCCAGCTCTACATCTTGGCATGCTCAGAAAGGTGTGAGCCATGCATGGTAGAGTTGGCAGTTCATTGTTGTTACCCCCAACCATAAAAACTGTCTCTACCAGGACTTTCACTGGCACTTCTACACCCAAGGTCAGATGTAATGCTGCTACCTGAATGTGACTGATGTTTGCTAGATGTGCTGCCTTCACAGGATCACCCAGGACTATGGCCCCATGTCCTGCCAAGTCTGAGTGTTGAAGCACATTCACCGATGGACCAGTGGAAGTACTGCCACTATGGGAGTGTGATCGGGCATGACCACATTAGCTATCAGCAGTTGTTGTGTCTAACCTACGTCTATGAGGATACCGTTCCCCTCCCAGTAGATGTTCCATCACAAACACTGCTCGTTCCATGACAGACACCATTCAGTCCATCACAGACACCCCTCATTCCAGTGTGTCATTTATCTGATCCAGTAAATCATCAACACAGTGGAGACAATCATGCATGTCAGCCTGTGCCAGATCTACAACCCTGAGCATTTCTCTGGAGTGCCTTTCTGAATATGCCTATGCCTCCATGATGGTCCTAAACATACTTTGAGTGACATGGGAATAGATACCTGCTCCAGGTGGAGGAGAGACAGCAGGTTGCCTCCAAGCACCCCCTATTAACCCTCCTGTGTGGCACCTCACCCACACTTTGGCTATGGCCAGAGTCAACAGGAACTGAAGCCACAGTAGCCACACTTCTCTGATCAATGACCTCTCCCTCCACCTGTCAAATATCTGTCGGTTGAATGGACTGGGTCGGTGTAGGCCTCTTGGCTGTGTCGGGGGAAAATTAAGGAGGTGGCTGGATGTCAACCTCTGTGTCAGATTCATCCTGACTGTCCTCAGTTTTGCCACCATCATTATCATTGCCTACTGAGACACTGATATTGGCACAGGAGCCACACTCCCACTGTCATAATCACTTGTAATAAAAAGGAAGAAACACAGGCATACATTAACATCTGCTTTGCTATGGTGCAGTATATGCTAAACAACTAACAGTGATGCCACTATTACAGTACAGCAATACATAAAACAGGCCTAAAATGACACATTATGATATTTCTTTAAGTTGATCTGCAGTACTGACATACATTTATTTGACTTACCATCAGCAGGAGGCATATGTTGCCTCTGAAATGGCTTGACAAACATGGCCATGCCATCAGTACACTTCTAACTAATGCATACAGATAAAAGTGTAAAAGCCTTTACTTCACATTATTCATTAATATATTCCAGCATATGCATTATGTAGGTAACAAAATGGGACCATGCCTCCTGGAGTTCAATACTCCTCTGTAAAGATATCTTTGGAAGAAATTCACTTTTGTGAAGTCCTGCAAACATGTAGCAAGTGTCCTCACCATCAGTTTGGCTTTTTATAATGGAGTAGATTAATAATGGATTGCATCTGTCTTGGCCTGTATTTCAGAGGTGCTAATTACAGCATACGCAGCTAAACTGCATGCTAATTAACCAATCTGGTGGAGCTATTCAACAAGTTATAAAGCAGCCATGTAGACTCCATGCTGTTTTTCCTGTTATTTCTAAAGTAGAGGAGTACAGGCACAAAAAGTCTACACAGACAGAATGTTAAGAGCTGCTCCTTAACTCCATTTGTATGTGTTGTAGGCTGCAGGCAATGCTGCTGTTGCTGCTGCCAACAGTCCTAGGTCAAGATAGAGAAGAATTTTCAGACCACATTGAACTTATCACAACATACATGACATGGACAATATAGAGCGATACAGGGTGGAGAGAGACATACTACAGGAACTCTGTGACCTCTGCTGACCTCATCTCAGAGACAGAGCCTTTACCTCCCCATGTATTGGCTATGTACTGCTTGCATCACAGTCAGTCCTGAACTAACACTGTGGCAACTGCTGCATTTATAATGTAAGAGCTGAACATGTAGTGTATTGTATAATAATATTATGCCATGTCCTTGTGTTTCATCACATAGTACAGTAAGCAAGTAAAAGGTTGGAGATTTGTACAGAAATTTTTCATCACTTGGTGCAGTAAGCAAGTAAAAGGTGGGAGATTTGTACAGAATTTAACATAACAGGTGACAGCAGAGAGCTGTTTGACTTGTATGTGTCCATTATCAAGTAGTTAGCCTCAGACATCAAATATTCACACATTCATACCTTTCCAAAGTATTGATGATCACTGCATGCCCTCAGATTAGCATCATATGTTTGTAATGGGAAATCATAAGAGTGAAGTTAGAAGTCATGAGACACATTGCAGTTTCCGACTTCACAACCCTCACAAGATCAAACAGGCAGAATGCAAAACAAGGAGAGTAACAAGAGCAAAATATCATTGTTTGTGCCATAACAGTAGCTCATCCTGGCTCCCCCAAAAGAACAGTGTACCCTTGCATGTGCCATAACAGGAACCCACCAAAAAAGAACAGTCTATACTTGTTTGTGCCATCCAACCTGCCCTTGATATGATGGAAACTGTATATCATAGCATTCCCAGTTAATATCCTCACATATTTTAAGGTAAATTATATAGACTGGCTTACATACTGCATGTCTCTGAATACTGTTCAGATAACTGATGAATGACCAAGAAACACAGAAAGGTAAGACAGAGCTGTATATTTGCAAAGAATAATCAAAACAGGTTATGCGATCACCAAGTGCACTACATCCAAATGTATTAAATATAATAAATATATAAATAACAGTTTTGATATCAGTGTGAATTCAGTTGCACTTGGTTGTGTGAATAATTATTTAATTTCTTTGCTGCAAAGCTGTTTGTTTGGCAAAGATGGATAAGGCATTCTTCCTGTTTTCTGAAGGTGCACTGGAGTGACAGTTGAGATCCAGACCTATGTAGACATATATCATGTGTACTAACATTTTCTACTGTGTATGTCATAGATTGATTTTCCTCATTTCAACTCTTTCTCAGTTATTTATTTTTGGGGGTCACTGTTTGTGCGATATACCACTTAGCACAAACATGTTTGGCTATGCTACTACCACTAATAACTCCTTTACTGATATTAACCTTCACATCTGTACTCAGCTAATCTCTGAAATTACAAGTCCCAACACCAAAGAAAACAAAGGGTCAATCTTGGATTGGATCCTGGTTTCTGACCCAGAAAAAAAATTACCACTTCAGGGACTCTCCCAAATAGCATTAATGACCACTCTCAAGCATTCATAATATGTATGCCCACCGCCATACCAAACGTACATCAATATAGATACACCAGAGGTCTATCCCATTTTTCAGCAAACACCTTGAATGACATCCTGTAGAACACTAACTGGAGCCCACTAAAATTTCTCCAACTCAACAAAGCTGTAGAATTCTTCAGTTCTACATTTCTTAGGGTCCTAAATAGTTTTGCCCCACTCTGGTTAAACAGGATCAATTCAAAACATGTAATTTGGCTTACAAAGTCCACAAAGCAAGTTATGTCCTCTAGGGACAAAGCCTGGAAAATCTGCAAAAAAAAAAAAAAAACTCAAAACATTGTCTAACCTCAATCAATATAAACAACTTCACAATCAGGCTAAACACCTAGTTATCAAAAACAAAAAAGTATACTTTCAGGCTTTCCAAGACCAACATAGACTAAACCCCAAGAATTTCTGGGGAGCAATCAACCCATGTCCAAACCCAGAAGAAAACACCCTGTGAGATAGCCTCCCTCTTTAACACATACTTCATCGACACCATAAAAAAACTTCCCACCATCTTCCCACCTATTACAGCTGACACACCAGGTACTCCACCTGTGCACCCCCCCTTCAAATCCTCCACCTCCTTTCACACTAACACCCATACCCACCTTCACTATCAAAAAACCTCTTCACAAACTCAAACCCTGTACAAACGCCCTTGATAACTTACCCACAAAATACTTACAACTCTCAGCCTCCTCCATTGCATATCCTATCAGCATCCTCTTAAACAGGTCCATTCAGGAATCCTGCATACCTGATATCTGGAAAAACCACCTATCCTTCCACTTCACAAAGGTGGCAACAACTCCGATACCTCAAATTTCCATCCCATTGCCATTCTCTCCCCAGTCTCCAAAATACTAGAGAAATGTATACACACGCAGCTCCTCAGTCACCTGACACATCAACTCCTGTCTCCTACTCAACATGGCTTTAGGCCCAGACATAGTGCTAACACTACCCTGATTTCCTTCCTCGACACAGTAAACAGAGCTTGAGATGATGATTCCTTAGTCTCAGCACTCTTCCTAGATCTATCAAAGGCATAAAATACTATATCGCACCCCCTCCTGCTTACTAAACTCTCTCATCTCGGGCTATCTCCCCCTACCCTACAATGATTTACTAACTATCTCAGTAACAGGCAGCAGTCTACTAAATGGCAACATTCTTCCTCCCTTTTCATAACTACAAATACAGGTGTCTCCCAAGGCTCAATACTGGGACCTCTCCTATTCAGCATATTTGTCAATAACTTTCATTCCTCTCTCATCCAAAGTACTGTCATCCAATATGCAATGATCCAGCTATCATCTGCTCTGCTAAATCTGCCCCTGCACTACAGCATCTCACCCAAAAAGCATTTACTTCCACCAAAACCTGTATGTCAAAGAACCATCTCTCTCTCAACCCTAATAAAACTAAACTTATAACATTTACTCCCACAAAATCCATCTCTGTTGACAAGTCACTATTCACCATTTGCTCCCAAAATAACATGATCATCGAAGTCGTCCCCAGCACCAAGCTACTAGGTGTCATCACTGATGACAAATTAACTTTTGACCTTCACATCTACAGTAATATCAAAAAAAAAAAAAAACCATCAAAAACTAGGTGCCCTGTATAGGCACAACTATTTTCTTAGTTTCACCTCAAAAAAGGCTCTGGCCTCATCCTTCCTTCTTCCAGCACTTCTATATGGTGTTCCCATTCTCACCAATCTACATTCCTCATTGATAAGAAAACTAGACTCTTGATACAACAAAGTCGCTAAATTTGCTACAAATGCAAAATATTCTAACCATCACTGTTCCTCTCTGCATCAACTAAACTGGATAGAATCCCCACACTATCTCACATGTTTACAACTAACTACAGCCCACAAGCTCATCTACCACCCATAAACCTGCCCTTCCCTTTCCTCCATACTGACCATGTACCATCCGAACCGACACCTTAGGTCCGAAAACAAAATGTTACTATCCATAGAGAAACCCAAGCTCTCAGTTGGTCAGATGTTGTATTCCTATAATGTCATGGAATAAGCTCCTCCCTTCACTCAGAACAATCAACAACCCAGCCTCCTTTAAAAAATCCCTCAAACTACATCTGTCCTCAGAATGGCTATACATCTGCTCCCCAACATACAGCCCCAACTCCTGATTTCTCTCCTTGGTGCTATACCTCTAACTATCACTTTGTTTCCTTCACTCTGCTTACTTACTGCTTCTCTGTCACTTTAACCTGTCCATCCCACCCTTTGCCTGTCTATCTCCTACTATACTTACACTGCATTTAATCTGCAGATATATTATACTCGTGTGTTACTTGAATACACACACTGAATCTTTGTAGATATATTTCACTAATGTGTCACTGGAATATATGTCATTTATTACTTCTATATGTCCATGAGTGTAATCTTTTCACTGTTGTTTCTGTTATCAGTTGCATTCAATGTAATAGTACTGTATGACTTTTTTTCTGTTATGTGATTAATTATTTTTCTTTCTATGTAATTTTGTGGAGCTTTTCTCCCCGGGCCTCCACTGAAAATGGGCTCCTTCCAGGCCCAGTGGACTTTCCCAGTTAACAAACGCAATAAATAAATAAATAAATAAACAAACATGCTCATCCAGTTTGCAAGTAAATCGGCAATGCACCAAATGGGTGACTGGCCCACCCAGGTAGCAGACAGGACCCAGACAGCCACAAACATAGACCAGATGCATTAAATTAATACCAATTGCCATCATGCAAACACATGGTCTAGCAGGGCAGTGCGCACCCTTGAGTACCATCTTTGCATGATGGTAAGTGATGGTAAGCGATGTGCAAGACTTTCCAATGTTGCAAAACCAAAAAGTGCACACTCTCAGTAAGTGTGATACCTGCAATTGGTGGGAAAACATAATTTTATATGGGTTTTGATCTGTGGTAGGCAAGGCAGGCATTCATGGAGAGGTTTTCAGATTCTGTGGTCAAAGATGGGTTATCCAGGACTCCAAAGTGTTTGATGGACTCCTAGTGAATGAACATGGGCCCAGGCATTTGCAGAGGGATTATCATGGTTCAGATTTCAAGTCTAAGGCATGGAATAGTCTTGCCTGGGCTTTGAGCAGTGCTACTGCTATCCCCCCGCACTGGTGAATAATGTAGGAATCATTACAGAGACCTCCAGATGAGAAAGAGGGATACCCTCAAAAGTTGAATCTAGGAATTTAGGGCTCGGGGCACTTCACAGATGTGTAAGTATCACTTACAGAGACTACTTGTAAGAGTTAAAAGCTGGATATAGTCAGGACTGGTATTCACAATGGTATTCTGTTCTGTTATTTTTTTTCCACAAATGTAACAGGAAGATATGCATGCATTAGCCTGGAGGCCAAAACAACAGTTCAGTATTAGAGAGTAGTCAGATTGTGGGTTCAAAAACCGCATGTTCCAAATATACAGTTTTCATCAATATTGCAATGTAACGTCAGAGCTCTAAAGTAGTGGCACCAATGGCCTGCTGTAAACTGTAATCAGTATAATTGGAACATGCATATGTGCAATATATGTACACATCAAGGATTGCTGGCTGCAATCTGTACTATAGTGTGCATCTGTTATGAGCTGGGTAGTCATAACAGTAAGTTATTTGTTGGGAGTTGGTAGTATTAAAAGTAAAGGTAACAGAATAGAGTCAAATAATTGTATCAATGCATCGTATGTCACATATGAAGTTGCTAATGTTCTCCCTTGTTTTTCTCTTACCTCAACCCTTATCTTCTCTTTTTTTGTTTGTTTTAATTGTTTTTTCCCCCACAGCATGGTGGGGTAGGCCTGCACCACAGGATCTACCTTCCCCCCACTCCACTGGCTATGGCACCAAGGTCCAGCATGTTTGGAACACAACCTGGTAGCACCTCCCTCTGCTGCCCCTGCACTACCTGGCCTCTCAGGTAGTTCTGCCTCACAGGATAGGCCAGTGGTTCTCTCCTTGAGCAGTGGCAGAAGTGGTAATTTTATCACCCACGATGAACTGCCAGGGTTGGTGCTTAGGACTGTGACCACACAGTGGTGCACGGCTATGCCGGATGGAGAGACTGCTCTCCATCATTGTACTGAATGACATGAGGAGACGCAGATGTCAGACACTGCAACCATCAGCACAGTGAGGTGACAGTGATAACAGTACAGTGGTTAATGACTCTATTCTGTCACCCAGCTTGACATTCACAGGTTCGCGATATCCCCACCCTCACTGCAACCATGGTGTTCACCCACCTCTTGTGCCCTTCACCATCCCTGTATCTTGTCTTCTATGTCCGATCTCTCTACCATTGCTTCCTCACCTACCCAATCTACCTCATGCAGACACACCTTCTTCCTTTCCCCACCATTCCTCTCTCACTCTCTCCAAAAATAGGGCACCTGTCCCAAAAAAAGTCATCCCATACATAGTTCTCCATTTCACACACATGTCATCTTGACACATGATTTGGTCCGATTGGCTATACAACATGATTGTGATGTGGTCACCCCTGTCTCTGGGGTTGACACTGCAAATTCAGCTAATATTCTGCACATCTGAGCATGTTATACTGTTGAAGAAATGGATTGGATAGCTATGGTTCTTTCCTACATCCCTCTTGGACATTCCTGCCCTCCTTTCCCTTTGTTATTCCCCCTGCTTGCTCTCCATTTCACCATTTTCCTATCTTTCCCATTTCTTTTCTTTAAAGCATAATTGTGCAATAGTGAACATCACACACTAAAGTGTGGCTGTGGCAAAAAGCAGTTATAAGCGTTAAATACAGCTGTATTGGAAACCAGTACAATCTAGCCATATTTTAGAGACTCCATACCAACTATCACACTTTAGAATTTGTATTTACATGTTAAATTATTTGAAACTGTTACATACACGTAGATTCAAACCCAGTACCATCTGACCCCAAAAATGAATGGATCAATGCATTAACAGATAGTGCTACAGACTCAGCTACATAGTAGGTATATATTAGAGATGGAATAGCAAATGGCAGACTTAACTGTTGTTTCATACACCTACTAGTTAACTGACCCTCTGGCTGCAAGTTTTAATTCACATAATGCAGTAATATGTACCTTTTTGGGGCCAGATGGTACTGGCTTCGAATACAGCTGTACCTAATACATTGAACTACTTTTGTATTAATGTTGCTTAACGATGGTGCACAATGAACACCATTGTGCACCATCGCATACTAATGCATTATAATATTAAATAGGTATCGTGCAATAATGCTTTATTAAACATTACTGGGGATTGTGCAATGATGCTTCAAACAAAATTAATGGGGAAGATACGACACTGGTGATATGGGAGGCAAGCACGGGGAGTACAAAGGGAAATTCTTGCTAAACTGTGTCAGTTACTATTGATTGTATAAAATATATCTGCTACCTAACTGACTCTGTGGCAGCATTTGTTAATGCATTGCTCTTGGAGGCAGATGTTACTGGGTTTGAATACAGGTGCAAGTAGTAATTTTACAAGTGTGTAGGATACTTTAAATACATTTACTTATATCGCTGCCATTCACCGTTGCTTCACAATGGTGCACAATGCACACCATCGCTTTAAAGAAAAGAAATGGGGAAGACAGGAAAGTGGTGAAATGGGAGCAAGCAGGGGGAAGAACAAAATGAAAGGAGGGCAGGAATGTGCAGGAGAAATGTAGGAAAGAACCATAGGTATCCATTTCTTCAACAATCAAAGATAATCATATATGCAAAATATAGTTGAATTTAGACTGCCACCTCCAGAGAGAGGTGTGACCACCACACAATAATGTTCTATAGCAAATTGGACCAAATCAAGGGTGTCAAGAAGAAGTGTGAAAAATGGAGAGCTATGTATGGGACAATTTTTTTTGGGGGGGGGGCAGGTGTTTTTTTTTTTTTTTTTTTTTCGGAGAGAGAGGAATGTTGGGGAAGGGACGTAGGTATGGACGGTGAAGAACACAAGAGGTGGGTGAACATGGTTGGGGAGAGGGTGGGGAAATCGAGGTCCCATACATGTCAAGCTGAGTGACAGTGAGAATCAAGTCCTTATACAGTGGACTGTCATCACTCTTACCTCACTGTGCCACTGGCTACAGTGCCTGACATCTGCATTTCCTATGGATATTCTGAACCAGGATGGAGAGCAGGCGATCCATCTGACATAGTGTGTACCCTCAATATGATGCACAATCCTACACACCATCCCAGGCAGTTCTTCTCAGATGATAAAGTCACCACCTCTGCCACTGCTCTTGGAGGGAGCCACAGGCCTATCCTGTAGGGCAGAACCACCTGAGGGGCCAGGTAATGCAGGGGCAGCAAAGAGGCTGCTACCAGGTAGTGCACCAGATGTGCTGGGCAGCAGTGCTGCAGCCAGTGGAGTGAGGGCAGGAGGATCCTGTGGGACAGGCCTACCCCCACTGTGGGGGGGGGGGGACAAATAAAAAAAAAGAGAGAGAACATAAGGGTTAGGGTGAGAGAAAAAAAAGGAAAAATATTAGTAACTTCATATGTGACATACAAAGCACTGATGCAATTATTTGACTCTGTTCTGTTACCTTTACTTTTAGCACTGCAAACTTCCAACAAATTTCTTTATTTCTATTAAGCCTACCGAGTTCATAACAGAGGCACACTATAGTACAGGTCTCCGGATACCACACTTTGTCAAACGGATTGAGCGCTTTCATAAAGATTATAACAAAACTTCTTCAGAATCAATTGCAGTATACCAGTGTCAACCATAAATAGTCAAATAACCAAAATCACCTGACCTAACCCCGCCAATAAAAAACTATTGTTAATGAATATTAAATCAGTAATAACAAATAAAAAGCAGCATATAAAAAGATACTTTAAAAATGCATAGATGTGGATATAAAAAATGCATTTTCAAACAACTAGGACCTTAACCTTAAAACACTAGCTATAGAGATAGATTCATCCAAGCCGGGGGGACTGCAGCATTTAACCTTAATTGCCAAATCAATTCCTTGTATTCAATTAGGTCAGACCAAGGTCCCCCCAAAAGGTGTTTTGCGAACTGTATCTATACCAAAAAACAAAAATTCATGATCTGGATGGTCAGATAAATGTCCATAAAGGGAGTTACTTGCTTTTTTTATTTCTAATATCGTATAAATGTTCATATATTCTCTCACTAAACTGACAGACAGTTTTACCTACGTAAAAACTGGGGCATTTTTGACACATCTATGCATTTTTAAAGTATCTTTTTATATGCTATTTTTTTATTAGTTATTGTTGATTTAATATTCATTAACAATAGTTTTTTATTTGCGGGGTTAGGTCAGGTGATTTTGGTTATTTGACTATTTATGGTTGACATTGGCATACTGCAACTGATTCTGATGAAGTTTTGTTATAATCTTTATGAAAGCGCTCAATCCATTTGACAAATAAAGTGTGGTATCCGGTGACCTGTTTTCATTTGCCTACCTCTTTAGAAGTTTTGTGTACTTGTTGGTTTGTTGGTTCCTAGTTTGTGATTCAGTCATGCTATAGTATAGACTGCATCCAGCAATCCTTGATGGGTGCATATATTGCACATATGCATGTTTCAGTTAAACTGATTACAGTTTACAGCAGGCCATTTGTGCCACTGGTATAGAGGTCTGAAGTTACATTTCAATAATGATGAAAACCTAACAGTATTGTATTTTTGGGAAGTGTGGTTTTTGAGCTCACAACCACTGAATACTGTCTAATACTGTACTGTTATTTTGCCCTACCTGCTACTGCATGCATGCTTTCCTTTTACAGTTTAGAGATACATGTTCACTGTTATTTGATAATATGGAACTGTTGCCTTGTGCTACAAACTAAGGTATGCATGCTTTCTTTTACAGTTGAGATATGCATGCTGAATTTGATACAACTGCATTAAATACCAACTAAGCCATCCTTAACTTTTAATGCTACTAAATTACTATTAAAATTATTATTATTATTATTATTAAATTACTACTTAAAACAGTACTGTTCTGATGCATACATACTACATGCTTCTAGCATGTAGCAACAAATGTGCAGTATGGGACCTCACATTCGAATCTCTCTCCATGGCAGCTGTGGAAAAAACAGAACAGAGTATGATTATGAGTACCAGTCTTGACTATATTCAGCTATTAACTCTTACAATTAGTAATTGATACATACACATTTGTTGGGTGTCCACCCTACTAAATTCCCCAATCCGATGGTCAAGGGAATCCTGCTTCGTCCTCTGGAAGTCATCAAAATGATGTTGGCATTGTTCACCAGTGCGGGGGATATCAGTAGCACTGGCCAACACCCTGGCAATACTACTCTAGGCTTCAGACTTGTATTCTGAGCCTGAATAGTCCTGCTGCAGCAACTGGAATCCATGCTCCTTAAATAGGAGTTCAATAAAGATTTTGGACTCCTGAACACCCCATATTTGCGCTCAGAAGCACACTTTCTCACTAGCAACACCAGACATGTCTACCATAGCTCAAGCTCAATGTAGAATGAGCATTTCCTGCCAAATTAATTTTGTATCCTGATGTTTTCCCCCCAAACTGCATGTATCTCTCTTATTGAGAGTGTGCACATTTTGGTTTTGCAACATTTGAAAAAGTTGTGCGTCGCTTGCCATCATGCAAACATGGTAGTTGAGGGATGCACTGGCAGGCAACGTGTTTGCCCAATAGCAAATGATGCGCAACAGTAGCAAACAATGCAATTTCAAGATTATTTGGTATACAGGCACTTGTTGCATTGCTTTTGTGCATTATTTATTGGTTGTGCTTCTGCTACCTGTTTGAGTGCACATGTGGAGGCCACGTAACCGGTATGTATAATGTAACCAAAAATACTGAAGTCAGAAGGAATAAAAGCCCAGTCTAAAATGACCAGAATTCAAAAGTAATAGGCACTTAGAGCAAAAGGAGCATAGACAAGAACATTGTTTAAAGGAGGATGGTGCTGTGTGAGTTGATGTCTGATGAAGTTCTATACTTTGGATGAAAACTCGGTGATTTTACTTGAGTTAATAAAGTTTATAGTTTGTATAATAGATGTGCAAAGTCTGTGTTTAATTTTACTGTTATCAGTGGTTATGCTCCATTTGCTCCAAGTGCCCTGTTGCTTTTGAATTCTGTATGTATAATGTTTTATGCCCCATCAGGCACATAACTGTTTAGCTTTCCTTGTTTGGAGCAGAGTAGTTATATGTATGTAGCATATGATTACGAAGTTCATTGGAAGTATCTAGCACTGAAAGGCACCATGATTCTCTTTTATGCTAATGCCAGTCTGGTTATAGCTGAGGGCACCTTTTATTGAACGTGGTCACCAGACCTACTGTTCTTTGAGAGTGCATCCCCTATGCTGTGCTATGATAGGAATATTTATTATTCAAATAATTTTATGTATATATTTTGCACATGGGTGAAT
This sequence comes from Protopterus annectens, assembly GCF_019279795.1. Classification (NCBI taxonomy): domain Eukaryota; kingdom Metazoa; phylum Chordata; order Ceratodontiformes; family Protopteridae; genus Protopterus; species Protopterus annectens. The sequence goes on from NC_056749.1 coordinate 248,610,101, forward strand.
GATTTCATGTTGCTAGGTAACATAGTGTGCATACTTTGCTATGTGTACATTTGAGGGTGTTATAACTGATTAGTTTTTATTTCAAGCAGGAAAGGGAGGATTGCAGATAGTGCCACATCATAGAAAAATGCATCACCTAGTATATCAGTGCAGTAAGTGTATTGCTTGCTACAGTCCAGAAGCCATTGTGATTGTTCTGTATGTGTGTTGCATGGTGTAGAGACATCATCAGAAATTGTGGGTCTTGGGAGAGGAAGGGCCCAGACACTGGAGACCATGTAAGAATATGCACAATATGTTGGAAATGGTTGCCTTGAATGACTCTCCAAGTTCAGTACATCTCAATACCATCTCTTGCAGATCTTTGATAGTAAATGCATAATTCAGTGGAGCAGGAGATAGCTGCCCTGAGGGAGTTGGACACCACACTGCTAATGACCTCACAGACAATGGAGGCACACTCAACGCCTATCTACAATGAGTGGGGTGTCTATTGTGTAGCATCTGATCAAGGTTTCCCTTGGAACAACTGTGTACATCTTACTGCTTTACCTATTGCATGTTTAGTGCACCAGATGGCTTTTCTACTCTACTTCAAACCATTGTGCACTAGCTGTGCATTGTAAGGGTACCATCATAGAGGAACACCACTGGCTGCTTCCTACATTGAGTGATATTTGGTTGCATGTCTGCATACTATACACAGTACATATTTCAGTACATGATGGTACATGGGTGGCGGCCACTTTTTTGCCTGCAGTTAACCTTTGCTACTATTGTTTTGGACAAAGCAAGACTTAAGCATACTGAAAACTTAACATACTGTCAGGATGCATGAATCTTGGTTTTGCTACTGTTGACTTGAACAGATTTGTACTGCCAGACAGTGGTTGCATATCTTTGTACTGCATGTAGTGCATACGTCGGTGCACATTTGTCTTGCATGCCTCCATATGCATGCACGGAGAGAAGTTGTACACCTGCAGTCAACATCCGCTGCCATTGGCTTAGACAGCTGTGTACTGCGCATGTATATGTGGCAGTGCATGTTGGATTTGCAAGCCTTTGTTGGCATAGCTGGGTGGCATATATGGTTGTACCTAACTTTTAGCTTTTAGCCTTTTGCAGTAACACAGCTGTATACTGCATATATGTCTATATGGATCCCTTTACATGATCAAATTTTCACTTACCCAAAATTTAAAAGGATGAGGCGACTTTGCTGGAAACTTACTTTCACAAACACTCAGATCACCGGAGTTTTACACTGGGAAAGGAAACTCTTAGCCACCATGGTGAACTTTGCTCTTTTCCACACTGTAGTGCAATCTCAGAGTTGGTATATTTAGTTGGGGGGATGTGGGTGGTGCACCCCCACCACTAGGGTGGGTTTGATTTGCTTTGGTTTGTTTATTTTGTCGTGGTGGCCAAGTGCTTCCTTTCTCTGTGTAAAATTGCAGTGTTCCGAGTGTTCGTGAAAGTAAGTTTTTGGCAAAGTAATTTCGTCCTTTTAAGTTTTGGGTAAGTGAAAATTTGATTATATGAAGTAGATCTGTGTGCATATTAGAAGCTGTTTGTAGTACACAGCTATGTTTTCTGCAGTTAGTGTATGTTGCATGTGTGTTTTTTTACTTGACTTGGAGGACTGAACACATGAATGTCACACTGTGGATATGATCAGTGTTGTCCTCATTTGTGACGTTCATTGCTTATAATTTGCGTGTATGCAGGATTAGTGCACATATACCCTCTCTGTCTGTTCTACCCATCATTTGTTTGTTTTCCTATCCTTCCCTTGCATCTGTCTGTCCTGTGTATGGATATCATCCTTCTTTGTTTTCCACTGTTTATATCAGCTCAGTTTCTGTATATTGGATTTGTACTGTATGCCACTTTTTGCATCATTACCTGACTTGTGTGTTCCATTCCCCCTTGTTTCTTGATTTCTCGAATTCATCCCTGTGCTTCAAAAATTAAAACAGGGATTAAAGCAATCAAAATACTGAGCTACCCTGATACCTTAACCTTTTAATTTCTCCCTGATATTCCTTGTGAATTTTCCTGCATGCTGATCCAACTCATGTGTACTTTGCTATCATCTCAGGTCTGGTGGTAGTTATGCATTGTACAGTGTCATCCATGCACCAGTGGTTGGTCACAATGCATTTCTTTGTTTCATTATGACAGCAACATTATTCTCTTCTGTGGACTTTATGGAGCCGTGACAGTCAGTATAGATTTCTGTCCACATTAATGTCTGCAGCATAGTTAAACCTGGCTGCAGACTTTCTAGAATTGTGACAAGTATTGGCATTCACTAGTACTAAAGTCTTCTTGTGTAATCACCTTTATTCTGTGGCTGAATGTGTTAGACTTTGCTGCTGTGTTACACTTCTTTAAGTTGTGTTGGTTCTGTCACTTGGTATGAAGATATTCTTGTGGGAGGTTGTGAATAGCGCTACTTTTGCTTGAATTGGTAGACTTTTAAAAATTCAAACTTTACAGGCTGCTCATCATTTTAATTATTCAAAGCTATTTGCCATGTAGTACATAGTTACTTCTGCCACAGACACCCTTTGCAATGCTTCACAAACCTTATGGAATCTGGCCCCTTGTGTCTCATACCGTGTGCATTTTTATATAGTGTTGGCACATGGTCTTGACTTTATTTTACTCTGACATACAGATTTTTCATTATATCACTTGAATGTTTATGGACAGGACCATTGTAGGCTGCTTTTGCACACATGGTTTGAGTGGTATGAGGCATAAAGTTTCTGAACATGTGATTCGTATAACTGTATGTCTCTGGTTAAGGCGTTATGACAAAGAAAATATGTAATTGTCATTAATACTACGCCTTTACATACTGTCTTTATTTTCGGCATATCCTTTGTCATTTCATTTTCTGTTCAAGTAAGGCACATATAATAAACGTGTAACAATTTGTAAGTGAAGAGTGGCATGACAGTTCACGTATTGTAGTCAGGGAAGAAATATAAGGCTATGAACTTTAATACTGTAGTAATTGTAGTATCTTAGCCCCTAACTTTTTACTTGGGAAATGAACCGTAACCGACATATTAATGCAGATTTTGCTAAGAGTATTGTTTTTTTTTTTTTATCAAAATATGATGGTTTAGAAGATAAAAATATAAATTATGATGATGATAGCATTATAGTAGTGTCCAGGTCTATAGGTTTTGCACCTTCTTGCCTGTTAAAACTGTGCATATTTGTAAATAATAGTTAAGAAGATTATCTTTACATATGATTGCTGGACTGCTCACTCTACTCTATAATTGACAAGTTGGGTGGCTACATAATGTTGTGAACTGATTTCCCAAGCCAGGAATAGCATGAGCTCCCTACAAAAATTGCAAGACCCTCACACTTGTGAGTTCTTACACTTCAAAAAAAAAATGCAGGTGAAACAAAGAACATAAATTCTGGATCTCATTATTCCACATTTCAATCATTATTTATGGAGGATGTTGCCTTGCTTCATTTATACACCTGCACTATTCATATATACTGACGTTGAAATTGCTGTACTTGTAATAAGTGAATACTCTCAGATAATACAACCTCAGACTTAATATATAGTCCCCACATTCACGGTTTAATTTGTACTACTCTACATATTGCTAGTTATTCTCATCAGAATTTCAACCTTCCCCAACAACAAAAAACTGGTTTTAAAAGTTTAATTTATAAGTGCAGAGAATAAACTTCAAGAGTCTGCTACTGAATCCATCATTTGTCATTTTTTGTAGACAATAGCCTAGAGCTAAATAGTCATGTGCTTTTCTTCTGTGTCTTTAGAGGAAGAAAGCCCTAACTATGGCTTGTATGACTCGGGTTTGAATAGTGGCTCAGATGACTGATGGAGTGGCAGAGAGGGTTGGAGGGAGATTACGTGGGCATCCCCTGTGGTGATCCCTGGTGGAGACTGGGGATGTCGCATGTAGGTGGAGTGGTCCAAAAAGGAGATAGAGTTGTGGACGTTACTGATCTGCATTTGAGGTGGGGTGATACACCACATGTCCCTATTGTACATCTGTCCCATGAGCGCAACCACAGATATTGGAAAGAGAGAGGGAGAAACAGGGCAAGCCACAGGACAAACATAAGAAAAATACCTTACAGCAGATGAAAGATGGCCAGACCCACGGCACACCCTTACTTTTTCCATTGACACCAGTCCCATATTTGAGACATTCTAAGGTGTTAGGAGTAATATGATAGAACCAGTGATGGAAATGGGCCACTGGGTAGAGTACAGTAGAATGATGCATGGGGAGCAAAAGTTACCATACAAAATAGTCATATACTTTTGTAAAGATCAGTATGATCTGTGGGTTGCTAATGATTCACTGGGTATCATTCAACTGAGACCCTGTAAATCGTAACCAAAACAACAAAGTCAGGCTATCAAACTTTGAAACAGTTGCACAGCAAGCTATCAAAACAAGTTAACCAAACAAAACTAAAATAATGTTACTGCAAGAGGGCTTCCCCATGCAACCCCCAACATGGGTGCTTTATTCTGCAGCTTGAATTCACAAAGTAGTAAGTGTAAGTTCATATAAGCTCAGACAAAGGAGAAGAAACTATTTAAAAAACAACTCATCTATTCTCATTATGTACAGCAACAGAAAGCAGGACCCAGTGAAATCATTCATCACAGTTAAGCACTTCACAGAGATATTCGCTAAAGATAAACTTCTTGACTAAATGAATATAAGGGTTCCTGCAGCTACATGAGTGTGAGCAATACATAGGAACATGTAGTCAGAAGTAGTTGACATTGCACTGCAAAGGAGATTCTCTTAGTTATCTTATGGTCAGCATATCCATATACAGACTTGGCCAAGTAAAATTTATAAGTAAAGAAATCCACTAACAACAAATTTAAGGTCATGCTGCTTAATGCTAGGAGCCTAAACAGTAAAGTGCACTCCCTGGAGGCACTCCTCACCTTGGAAGATGCTGATGTCTGTGTAGTCACTGTTCAAGGCCACAGAGAACATCCCAGCCATACAAGGCTACAATGCCTTTCACACGTTCAGACCCAGAAATGAGCATGAAAGAACCAAAGGTGGAGGTGTTTCTCTCTTCATTAAATTCAAATAAACCTCAAGACTGGTAAAAGAGTACAACTCTTTTGAGCTACACCAGGCCCAAATAACTATAGGTAAAATAGCCTACCACATCATCGCTAGCTACATGTTCCCCACCATGAACCAGGAGAAGCACGCCACCTACTTGGACTTGCTGGAGTCACTAAGTGTACAGTCAGACAGTTCATGGGATATTTCAACTATCCTTCCATTGACAGGGTGACATAAGAGAGCACAAACTTGATCATTGTGAGGTTCCTAGACTTTGTTAATTCAAATGCCCTGGAACAGTTTGTCTGCACCCTCACAAGGGACTCCAACTTCATAGACCTAGTGCTCTCCCACATGGGTGATCAGTTCATTATCCCCTGTGTGTTGCTCTCCCCAGTATGGTCCGACCATAAATCTGTCTCATTTGAAGTAAAGGTCAGACCTGACCCGCCACAGGAGCAAACAAATGAAACATTTCTCCAAAGCAAATTATAGCTTACTAAGTGATGGTGTAAAAAGTTTCAAAGCCCCTGCTAATAGAGCCAACAATAATTCCTATGCAGAGGAGTACACAAATGCTGTATATAGCCACTTAAACAAATGTATTGATTTGGCAGTACGTGACAGGATCAAAACCAGGTCCTCCCAAAAAAACAAGCCACCCTGGTGGACTGTTAGTATAAATAAGTTATATAATAAAAGAAAGAAACTGATATCTAAGAACAAGAGGAAACTTACTCAGCAGAGGAAGATTACCCTCCACAGCTTCAGCAAGCAAATCAGATTTCTTGTAAAGTCCTATAAGGCTAGTTATAAGGCTAAATTAGCATCCCTAGCTAAAGACAATCATTCTTTAGCTACATCTGAAACCTAAAAGGGAATGCACAGCTGTATGACAAACTTATAGTGGATTGTACTACTCACACTGAACCTGAGGAAACTGCCAACCTGCTAGATGACAGATTTGGCAATAACTTCCCTCCCCGTCCCTACCAACCACATCCCAAAACATTCCTTACATCAGTCCTCTACTAGTATCTTCAAAGAACAGGTCATACAAGTACTCTAAGGCCAAAAACACGGCCTCTGTGGGACTAGATAACATCCTAGGCTGCTTCTTAAACAATCTAAAACAAGACCTAGCAGAATCACTTGGCACTCTCTTTAACCATAGCCTGAGCAGTGGCTTTGTTCCTGCACAGTGGAGAACAGCAACAGTAATCCCCTTGCACATTGGGGGTCCATCAGCTGATCCTGGGAACTATTGACCCATAAGCTTAACCAGCCCTAACTGCAAGGCCATGGAAAGAATCATCATGGACCTTATCAACAAGGACATAGGTAACTTCGCAACTCTTGACTCAATCCAGTTTGGTTTTGCCAAGGGTAGAGCTTGCTTATTAAACCTGGTGGAGTTCTTTAAGAATGTCACCAAAGCCTTGGATCAGGGCAAAACAGTACATACTGCCTACCTTTTTTTAGCCAAGGCTTTTGACACAGTTCCCCACTCAGGAATCATAGATGTAGATCAGTATTTGTTTATATACCTTTAAGAATCCAAGGGCTTGCACAAGTGTACAAATACTGAGCACGTGCGAGCCTGACTGCTATTTTGTAGTTCGCAGTTGAGGTGTAAACATGTATGTATATAAACTCTGTTTGTTAACTAGTTTGTTCATATTTAAAGATGGTGCTATCCAACCTGATATGTTTGTAGATATTAAAGCATCTGAATGAAACCCCAAGCTTTTTTGTTTTATGTATTATAGGCAAATGTGCGACATGGTGCCAGAACTGGCATATCTAAAAGAGCCTGAAGTCAGAATTGGCATATGAAAGTGGCCAGAAATTTAAAACGGCTTGGCAAATTGATTAGAGGCATTTATCCAGATGCTGGTGGAATATAAAGGAGTGCATCATTTTCAAACTGTGCATACTTTGCAAAACAAGTCAGAAACGAATTTCAGGTATTAAAACTTGCTCAGAACTATATTTTATTTGCATAATATGAAAAGAGGAATACAGAATGCTCTAAATAATTTTCGCATAAACAGATATGTATGTTATTGATAAAAATATTTAAATTACTATGGAAATGTTTGAAATAAAGTCTGAATTGCATAAAACAAATAAAATAAAGGGAAACGACCAAATTTTCCCAAAGCATATGTATTTTGTATTAAGCAAAGATATCCAAGTTATTAGAAGTGTGTAAAATGTCTGCATGTTTGTGCAATGTTACAGTAAAGCTATTTGCAAAATACAGCCATTACAAGGCATATTTCACAGAGTACAGTCATTACAGAGCATATTTCGCAAAGTAAAGAATTTCAAAGAGTTTATTGTGCATTTGAATGCTGTTACAAGCTCACAGAACAGTTTGATCAAACATAATTACAAGGGCCATATTTAAAGTGTGTTTGTGTATACTTTGTGGGCATGGCAGACATATTTCAAAAATCAAGTGTACTTGTATTTGACAGTAATATTGCTGAGAACTGGAGAGTGTTTGAGCAAGAGTCTACAACAAACAGAGTGAACTGGCACCTCACCCGTGTGCCCTGTTCAATCACAGCCTCACCTCAGGCTTTGTCCCTACCGAATGGCGCACTGTTACAGTCATCCCCCTCCACAAAGGATGAGCGACTGCAGACCCTGGGAGCTATTGCCCCATTAGCATGACGAGCCTGATATGCAAAGCTATGGAACACATCATCATGGACCTAATAAACAAGGATATAGGGAATCTCCAAACTCTGGATCCCACACAGTTTGGTTTTGTGAAGGGAAAGAAGCTCTGTTGAGTAGTGCCACTGGAGTTATCCTCGGGGTGAATTTTCTATTTCCCATCCACTCATCAAGATTTCTCTTGAAAAGGGTCAGCGAGGTGCTCTGCTTGACATGTGTGGGAAGTATATTCCATAGCATGGGCAGCCTCTGTGTTATGAAACTGTCCCTCCAGTATGTTCTGTTAATTGTGGTAATGAGGTTGAGGTCTCTGGAGTGTGTGGTGCAGAGGGATTGGGATTTCTTTAGATGTAGCATTTCTAACAGAGCTGGGTCAAACATGGCTTTGTAAGTCAAGCAGAGATCACCTCTAAGTAGGCGATATGAGAAAGAGAATACTTGGAGTTTTTGAGTCTGTCCATATAGGACAAGTGTTTAAGGCATAGGATCCTCTTTGTGAGGTACTTTTGTGACCTCTCCAGTTGTTGCAGGTGTCTAGTGAGGTACATGCCAAATGGGGCTTTGTAATTGATGAGTGGCTTAATAAGGGAAGAGTAGAGGGAGACAATGACCTCTTTCTTCCTGGATGCAAAACCCTTAGTAATGAGATGTGCCACATAGAAGGACTTTCTGATCATAGTGGCAATGTGGTGATCAAAAGAGAGGTTGCTGTCAACCTGTGTTCCCAGATCTCTTATAACACCTCCTGTGTTCAGTGGACTACCATCAATGTGGTAATTCATGGGAACCGGGTTTTTCCCAAAGGGGATGATGACACATTTTTTGGCATTGAGCTTAAGGTCATGGTTCTGACACCAGTCGTTGGTCTCAGTGAGGCCATTCTGTAGGATGTCAACATCACTTGGGGAGTTGATAATAGTTCCCAACTTGCAATCATCTGCAAACTTTGTCAGTCAGATTCCCTTCATGTTGGTCTGGACTTCAGAGGAAGTGGATACCAAACGGGAGAGGACCCAGGACCGAACCCTGTGGGACTCCACTCATGACTAGTCAGCAGTCTGACTTGGAGTCAGCTACTTTCACACTGTGGGTTCTATCTGTGAGCCAGTTTGCAACCCACCTAGTGATATAGAGGTTGATGCCTAGCTTAGTGAGTTTTTCTATGATTCCTGAGTGGAGAATGGTATCAAAAGCCTTGGCCAGATCAAGGTAGGCTGTATTAACCACCTTGCCTTCATCCACAGCTCTGGTGACTGACTCAAAGAAGTCGACCAAGTTGAGCAGGCATGATCTATCCTTCACAAAACCAAACTGTGTGGGATCCAGAGTTTGGAGATTCCCTATATCCTTGTTTATTAGGTCCATGATGTCCATAGCTTTGCATATCAGGCTCATCAGGCTAATGGGGCAATAGTTCCCAGGGTCTGTAGTTCCTCATCCTTTGTAGAGAGGGATGACTGTAGCAGTGTGTCATTTGGTAGGGGCAAAGCCTCAGGTGAGGCTGTGATTGAACAGGGCACACAGGTGAGGTGCCAGTTCACTATGTAGCTCATGTAGAACACAGCCAGGGATATTGTCAGGTCCCATAGAAGCTGTATTCTTGGCCTTGGACAGCACTGTTTTAACCTGTGCAGCAGTAATACTGTGAGCCTGGCAATTTACTGGTATTGTTATTGGTCCTTTGGGGGGGGGGGTAAAGTTGGCACTGAATCTGTTGGCCAGTATACTGGCAATATCTGTTGGCTCAGTATAGGAGATACCATTGTGCAGTAGCTCAGAGCAAATCTGGGTATTGCAGTGGAGATTCTTTACATAACTATAGAAGGTCTTGCGGTTGTCTTTACTATCTGCTGCAATTCTGTTTTCATAGCTAGCGTTAGAGGATTTGATGAGGGATCTCAAATTTTTGTTGAGGCTGATAAGGGAGTTTTTCCAGTCTTGGGACTTCACCTTATTCCACATCAGTTTCCTCCTTCTGTTGTAGAGTTTGTTTATGGAAGGGTACCACCAGATTGGCTTCTTTTTTTTTGGAGGAGACGTCTTGGTTCTACTGGGTATGGCAAGAGCCATGCATTTGTGTGCGTGTTCGTACAGTGCATTGGTGTATGATTCGGCGGTCATACAACTATTCTCCATTTGTATGGGTGCCATGAAGTTAGCCACCTCTGTTTCTAGGAGCCCAAAGTTAGCTTTGAAGTAGTTTTTCATGGTGGTTACCTTTGCAGGGGGGTGGGAGGGATGTGGATTTCCAAGGTGATTAGTTTGTGATTGGATCTAACCAGGGAGGACCTGACTAGTGGTGTAGAGCAACGGTCACCCATGTTAGTAATGGTCAGGTCAAGGATGTTGCTACTTCTAGTGGGAGTAAGAACAAGCTGGTCCATGTCGTTGGAATTAATGAACTCCAGCAAACGCTGGGCAAGTGTATTGGTACATGAGTAGATTTCCCAGTTAATGAAGGGGTAGTTGAAGTCGCCTAGTAAGAGAGTGTTAGGTTGGACCCTAATAATATCATGGAACTTCAAACATGCTGTGATGCTGAGATTGCAAAAGTACAGTTTCAATCTTATCTACAAGAAAGGCAGACTTCTTTATCTTGCTGATACCTTATGCAGATCACCCAGAATACCACTGAACAGAATGATAATCAAGGTTCTCATTCAGTTGATAATTCTGAAGTCATGGAAGTGAGAACATTTTCTTCCACACATCTTGATGAGCTGAGAGATCACACAGCTACGGATCCAGTTTTACAAATGTTCAACCACTTTATTAATCAAGGATGGCCATCAAAGCAATCTAGTTTACCTCAAGAAGTTCAACCTTATTTTCCATACAGAGATGAGATTTTGTCTGACAAAGGTATCATAATGAAAGGTCAGAAAGTAATTGTTCCAAAGTCTTTGCAACAAGAGTACATTAATATTCTGCATTGTGGCCACCCAGGAACCGAATCTACCAAAAGAAGGGTGAGAGAGATAGTATTTTGGCCTTCTATGTCACAAAACATTGAGAGAGCACTTTCTTCTTGTTCAGTATGTAATAGTACAAAGCCGCAGCAACCGAAAGAACCACTTCAACTTAACCAGATTCTGGAACTACCTTGGTCGACAGTAACCACAGACATCTTCAAGTGGAATGGTCAGCATTAGTTGGCATTAGTAGACTCTGTTGGTTCAGGATTGACTTACTTCCTAACCTAGCATCCAGTACAGTCATTACTAAGATGAAGCATAATTTTTCTGTACATGGAAGTCCACACAAAGTTATTTCTGAAAATGGCATGCAGTTCACAAGACAACAATTGAAAAGATTTGCTGAAGAATGGGAATTTACTCATGTTACAAGTAGTCCAGAGTACTCAGAGTTAAATGGTTTGGCAGAACACGCAGTTCAAAGTGCAAACCAATCCGACAATAGTGATGTTTTTTTGAATCTCTTGAATCTCATAAATGAACTTCTGTCAAGACAAACCAGAACCACATTACCAATCAATGGTCAGTTGTTGGTTCTATGTGTCAAGAACAACGGATCAGTAAAAGCCAATCTGTTGAAGAAGCACCTATCCCAGAAGTCCTACTATGATAAGGCCAGCAACCCGCTTAATCCATTATGAAAAGGAGAAGTGGTAAGGATGCAAGCATCCAAAGGTTATGATCAGATTGCTGTTATGAAGAATATTGGTTCAGAGCTGAGATTGTACATTGTGGAATCAGAAGAAGCAACTTTTAGGCAGAATCGGAAACATTTGAGACTGGTGTCCGAGCCTATACCACAGCAGATAGCCTGTGAGAGAGACTCTTCATCTCAGAGGGAGTTGTCCGGTGTTCCAGTTCCAGAGGAAGTTCCAGAGGACATTCCTGTTCCTGTGATGAATCCAGAAATTTCTGATATGAGTTGTGCACCACAGACTGTCCCTGTTGCTAAATTTAGTCTCATCTGTTATATTACAAGATATGGTTGAATCTCTAAACCCTGTAGCAGATACAAAGCAATTTGGACATGAACATTGTGTTTTGTTTCCAATGTATGCCTATCTCTACATTGTTTTGCATAAAGGGCAATCTTTTTAAGAGTGAGGATGTAGATCAATATGTGTGTATATATCTTTAAGAGCCTATTCAAGGGCTTGCACAAGTGTATAAATACTGAGCACATGCGAGCCTGACTGCCATTTTGTAGTTAGCTGTTGAGATGTAAGCATGTATGTATGTAAGCTATGTCTGTTAACTAGTTTGTTTGTATTTAAAGGTGCTGTTATTCATCCTGATGTGCTTGTATATATTAATGCATCTGAACAAAACCCCAAGCCTTCTTATTTTATGTACTAAAGACAAATGAGTGACAATAGAGAAACTCTCCCAGCTGGGAATTAAGCCATACGTCACTAGATGGGTAGCCAACTGGCTCACTGACAGAACGCACACTGTCAAAGTTCTGTGGTTCAACTCCACTAGTAGACCTGTTACCAGTGGGGTATCACAAGGATCTGTGCTGGGACCTCTACTGTTTGGAATCTATTTCTCTGAAGTCCAGGTGAAAGTAGATGGTCTGTGGCGTACCAGGTTTGCAGATGACTGTAAACTAAGCACAATCACAGAGTCCCCCAATGATGTTAAGATACTACAAAAGGGACTGATGCAGACAGTGATTGGTGCCAAAATCATGGACCAAAACTAAATGTAAAAAATGCCTCATTATTCTCTTTGTCAAAGAAGTAGTCTCTGTTAATTATGATAGAGATAGCAGTCATCTAAGTTCAAACCCAATAGTGCCAGACCTGGGAACACAGGCAATCTAAACTTTGATCACCATTTGTCCATAGTGATAAGGAAAACATTCTACATTGCGCATCTCATAAATAAGGGCATTGCATCCAAGACTAAGGAAGTTGTAACTCTTCTGTACTCCACCCTTATCAGACCACTAATTGAGTACAATGCTCCCTCCTATATGTAACTCACCAGACATCTCCCACAACTGGAGAGACCACAGAGGTTTCTAAGCAAGAGAATCCGGGGCCTCCAAAAGGTGTCATACATAAAAAGACTGAAAGCCCTGTCACTGTACTCTGTATCATGCAAGCTGCTTGAAAGGTGACCTGTGCCTGGTCTAAATAGCAGTTTAAGACCCTGCCCTAATAGAAATGCTGCACATCCACAAATCAAATGGGACAAGAGTCACTCGCTCCAGAGATTTCAACCAAGACTGTGACATTAACAAAACATGTTGGCTAGACAGATATGTTTCCCAGAGATTGCCACTCCTCTGGAATAAGCTTCCACTTTATGTGAATCAGAGCTGCCCAATGACCCTATTTAAGTGCAACCTTGAAGATTAGATAGGTGACTGTAAATTCACCCCAGGGGTGACACCTGTGTCCCTCATGGAGAGAGGCAGTTGGTGCTGATCATAGAATTGCTCTGCTAATAATGACCACCTAACTATGCTCAGTTATGGTACATGTTTTATTTTACATGGATAGGCTTGTAAAGGCACTAGGGCCATTGGCCTAGTAACCTCCTATGTACCTATGAATACTCTGTCTATTGCTTATGTTTGGTTTACACCTAAATATTACAGACTGCCTTTTTGTAGAGGTGGAATTTTTATTGTGCTATATTTGTTTTTACAGAGGGAGCCAGAAGTACAAATAAAATATTTCTGACATATTTTGGATAAATAATAATTTATCTCAGGTTAGTGTATTAACATATGACAGATACAGCTACAGAGCTAACCGGTACCATAGTTAGGCCCCATTGTGATTATTCTTTGAAAAGACAAAAATACCTGAACTAGATGTTATAAAACTTGCTGTGTCAGACAGCTGGATCCCACTTTTGGTAAGCTCTTTGGAAGGCTTATGGTTTTACAATTAGTGAAGGAATATATTTGACATTGGAGCAATAAAAAACCTTCTCAGAAATGTATTTATTTATTTATTTTACATTTGTTGACTGGGCTAGTCTAATTGGATATATTTCCATTTTCAGTAGAGGCCCGGGGAGATAAGCTCCAACCTAGCACAAAATATAATATACAGATGTATAACAAATAAAGTAGGAAGAAATTAAATACAAAAAAGGAGTTTAGAAGATGTACAATACTCAGAAGGATGAGTATAAAGGATTATATAAGTCTTCTTACTGTAAGATGTAAGAGATACATTAAAGTTCATTGATAGTTTACATAAATACTGGAATTTATATTAATCTTACTAGTACCAGTTACTGCATACCGAGGGGTACGCAGAGTACGATTGTGTATCCAGAGGCAGTGTGAAGACAGAAGTAGGGAATGGTTGAAGATTAGTCAGGGTTACTGCAGGGGCATAACCAGTGAGATTTTAGGTGTCTTTTGAGTTTATGCTTAAAGAGTGAGTGAAGGTAGTAGAGTTAGATCTGAAGGTAGAAGGTTCCAGTTTTTTCCAGCAGTACTGGAGAAAAGGGTGTCACCTGCCAAGTTATTTGACTTACTTATGCTAACTAGTAATTTGCTAGAAGAGCGTAGGGAATTAAGATTATTATAAGGGGTAATGAGGTTAGCAAGTATAGGAGTATTATTTGGTTGGTAAAGATTTTATGGGCAATGGTGAGTTGGGAAAAAATCAGAATGTTAGGAAGTTCAAGCCAGTCTAGCTGCTTTAGATTCAGGAAGTGGTGAGTTCGAAATGCATTGCCAGTGGCAAATCTGGCAATATTGTTGTATGAGCTTGCTAGTTTGAGATTATTTTTTTTTTAGATTAGTGTAAATAGGTGAGGCGTAAAGAAGAGTTGAGATTAAATGAGAGTGGGCAATAGTGGTTCTAGCTGTTGGAGTTAAGAAAGGTTTTATTCTATATAAGGAGCCCATTTTTCTGTTTACTGTTTGTATGGTGTTATTTATATGGCTATCGAAGTTCAGGTTGTTGTCGATTGTGACTCCTAATAATTTGGTGGTATGATCAGGTAAGATAAGGGTGCCATTGTTGGATTTGACAGAGAAGTCTATAGGAGAGGACCTACTAGTAGGTGTAAAGAGTAGGAGCTTGTTTTTTTTTGGCATTCAAAAGGAGGCAGCGTTTCAAGAACCAAACTTCTACTGAGTTGAATACTTTTTGAGTTAGTGAGTGTAGTTCAGAAATGGAGTTGGCAGAACATATAAGCGTGGAATCATCGGCATATTGAATACAGGTGGCTTCAGGGATTGCTACATGAAGGTCATTGATGAATAAAGAAAAAAGAAGAGGTCCTAAAATGGAGCCCTGAGGGACTCCAAGGGTGACTGGCAGGTGGGATGATAGTTTATTTTCCCATTGAACTGCCTGTTGCCTATTGTTGAGGTAAGACTTAAACCATCGTATAGCTAGGGTATCCAGAGAAAGAGATTCAAGAGTATTTATAAGCAGGAGGTGGTTTACCATATCAAAAGCCTTTGAAAGGTTGATGAAGAGAGCAGAAGAGAGGATGTTGTTATTACGGTTCTTATTAATGGAGTCGGTGAAAGATAGGAGAGCGGTGGTAGTACTATGAAATGTCCTAAAGCCATGTTGGCACTTGGCCAGTATGTTGTTCATAGGTTGGTACTAGGCTATCGGCCCTAGGGCCTATGCAAGCTTAGCCATAACATTTCCCTGGATATTTCTTCCCACAATATTTACTTCTCCAGGCCCCTGTCTAGCAGGGTGGCTGACATGATCCCCGGGGTGAATTTCCTATCTCCCATCCAATCATCAAGGTTCCTTTTGAAGAGGGCCAAAGAAGCATTCTGCTTGACATGTATGGGCAGTCTATTCCAGAGTATGGGGATTCTCTGGGTCAGGAACCTATCCCTCCAGCATGTTTTGTTCGTTGTGATGACAAGGTTTAGATCCCTGGAGCGTGTGGCTCTGAGGGATTGGGATTTCTTTAAATGGAGCATGTCCAACAGTTCAGGGTTTGACATGGCCTTGTATGTTAAGCAGAGATCGCCTCTGAGTAGACAATATGCTACAGAATATAGCTGGAGTTTTTTTAGATGGTCAGTATATGGCATCTGCTTTAGGCCTGTGATTCTTTTAGTGAGGTATTTCTTTGGCCTTTCAAGCTGTTGCAGATGTCTTGTGAGGTACATATCAAACGGGGCATTATACTCTATAATGGGTCTAATGAGGGATGAGTACAGTGGGACAATGACCTCCTTTTTTCTGGATAAAAATCCCTTAGTGATGAGGTGTGCCACATAGAAGGATTTCCTGACTGTCATGGCAATGTGGTTATCGAAAGTGAGACCACTGTCCACCTGTGTCCCTAAGTCTCTCATCACACTTTTGATGTTTAGTGTCCTGCCACCTATGTGGTAATTCATGGGTACGTGTTTTTTTCCAAAGGGGATAACTATACATTTCTTGGCATTAAGCTTGAGCCCATGGCTCTGGCACCAGGCATCTGTTTCTGTAAGGCCCTTTTGTAGAATATCCACATCATTTGGGGATACAATAATGGCTCCCAGTTTGCAGTCATCTGCAAACTTTGTTAGCCAGAGTCCCTTAGTGTTGGCCTGTACTTCGTAGAAGTAGATGCCAAACAAGAGTGGTCCCAGGACTGAACCCTGAGGTACTCTACTTGTCAGTTGTCTGGAGCTGGATTTGGAGTCGGCTACTTTTACTGTCTGGGTTCTGTCAGTAAGCCAGTTAGCAACCCATCGAGTGACGTAGGGATTTATGCCCAGCTTAGTAAGTTTATCTATGATTCCAGAGTCGGGAATGGTGTCAAAGGCCTTGGCGAGGTCCAGATAGGCAGTGTCGACTGCCTTACACTCATTCACAGCTCTGGAGACTGATTCAAAGAAGTCAATCAGATTCAGGAGACAAGATCGGCCCTTCACAAACCCAAACTGGGTGGGGTCTAGTGTTTGAAGGTTGCCAATGTCTTTGTTTATTTGTTCAATGATAATGCGTTCCATGCCCTTGCAAATCAGG
The DNA here is from genome assembly GCF_019279795.1 of Protopterus annectens. Lineage (NCBI taxonomy): Eukaryota > Metazoa > Chordata > Ceratodontiformes > Protopteridae > Protopterus > Protopterus annectens. The sequence goes on from NC_056749.1 coordinate 248,626,844, forward strand.
CTTGTCTGACTGATGGGACGGTAGTTCCCGGGATCCAAGGTGGATCCTCCCTTGTGGAGCGGGATAACTGTAGCTGTGCGCCACTCAGTGGGCATGAAGCCTGAGGTGAGGCTATGATTAAACATCACACTTAGGTGAGGTGCCAGTTCATTTTGTAGTTCATGTAGTACACAGCCTGGGATGTCATCTGGTCCCATGGATGCTGCATTCTTAGCTTTGGAGAGTGCGGTTTCTACCTGTGTGGCCATGATTATCAGAATTTGGCAATCTTTTGGTATTGAGATGGACCCTTTAGGGGGTGAGAGTGGGGTGAAGTTGGCACTAAATCGATCTGCCAGGATATTGGCAATATCCTTGGGATCAGTATATTTAATGCCATTCTGTTGTAACTCAGAGCAGATCTGAGCATTGCCATTTAGATTCTTGACATAACTATAGAATGCCTTGTGGTTGTCTTTGGAATCTTTGGCAATTTTATTTTTGTAACTAGCTTTTGAGGATTTTATGAAGGATCTCAGCTTCTTACTGAGGCTGGTGAGGGAGTTTTTGCATCCTGGTATTTTCCTCTTTTTTCCAACAGTTTCTTCCTTCTGTTGTATAGTTTGTTTATAGCAAGGGACCACCAGATTGGCTTCCTTTTTTTGGAGAAGAGCATCTTGGTTCTATTTGGGATGGCATGATTCATGCACAAGTGGATGTCCTCGTATAGTGCCTTAGTGTAGGATTCTGCAGTCGAACTTCCACATCCCGTCTGTGTGGGTGTTGTGAAGTTTGTCACTTCTGACTTCAGAAACTAAACTTGTGTTTAGTTAAGTGGTCTAATAGCTGGTGGTGAATGCATTTTCCATGACCTTTGCTAAAGGTGATAGTAGAGCTATTGGTCTGTAGTTAGAGTAATTGTTAGATTTACTACCTTTATGTAGAGGGATGATGTGGGAGATTTTCCAGATGTCTGGGATGATTCCCTCATTGATGGTTTTGTTAATTAGGATGGATATAGGAAAGGCAATAACTTTGGCTGCTTTTTGCAAATATTCAGAAGGTAACTGGTCTGCTGAAGGAGTACAAGGCTTAGGTTTTAGTAAGATTTTGTGGATGAGAGTGGTTGAGATAGGTTGAAATTGGAACGATGGTAAAGATCCAGGTAAAGAGGTTGTGAGCCTTGTGTTATCAGTGGAAAGCTGATTAGCTAGAGATTGTATGGTCTCTGTGAAGTAGGTGTTAAAGTTGTTGTCTGTTTGATGTGGGGTATTATGATCAGCATCTTGAGGGGATGGTGTGCTAGAGTGACCAGGGTGAAGGAATCTATTTAGGCTAGTCCAAATTTTCTGTGGATTCTTTTGGTGTGTTTGCTGTAGTTCACAATAGTAATTCTTTTTGTCAGTGAGTATAGCTTTTTTTGTTATGTTTCTTAGCTGTCTAAAAGTTTATTGTTCAGGGGAGGTTCTGTTAGTTCTCCAATTAGCCCAAGCTTTGTTTCTAAGTAAAATTTTTAGTCTAGTCTCTTTTGTTAGCCAGGGGCTGGTTTGGATTTTATTCTAATAGATCGTTTAGGTGCATGCACATCATCGCTCAGGTGCATGCACATCATGGTTTAGTTGCATGCACATCATCGTTTAGGTGCATGCACATCATTGTTTAGGTGCATGCACATCTAGGATTGCTAGAAATTTAGAGTTAAAATATTTAACAGCCTCATCTAGTGGGAGTATTTTTAGAGGTTTCCAGTCACATGCATTGAGTTCATTTTGGAATAGTACAAGGTTTAAGTGTTTCTTGGTTCGTGAGATCCTATAAGTAGGGGTGTTAGAAATGTCATTCTTTTATCTTATAATGTAAGTTAGAGTATGATCACTTAGATCATCTGGTAAGGTTCCTACATTGTAAGTATGTGGGTGTTTATTAATAAGTATCCAGTCTAAGGTGCTCTCTTTTTTGGTTGGTTTGTTGATTCTGGTAGTCGAGGTGATAGTTTGAATAAAGCCATGAAGATTAATATGTGAGGAAGGGTTATTAGCGGTGAAGGTTTTCCAGTCAGTGTTAAAGTCACCTAATATTATTGTTTCTTGTGGGTAAGTTGAGGACACCCAGCTAAGAATATATTCTATTATAGTGTTGTTATTACCGGGAGGTAGGTAGATACAGATCACATAAAGGGATTTGTTAGGGTTGATTTGAAGTCTGGAGATGAGGACTTCAGCCTTACTGTCCAGAGGGGGGTTATAAGTTATAGAGGAGATCTGTAGGCCATTTTTATATAGGAATGCTACTCCCCCACCCTTATGTTTTAATTGGTCTTGTCTCAATATGTTATAGCCAGGGGGGATAATTTCATTATCCTTAGTTCCAGGTTTTAACCAAGTTTCTGTAAGGCAGAATATGTCAAAGGAGTGACTATCAAGGAGGGCATGAAGGTGGGCAATTTTGTTGTTGATACTGCGGATATTGAGATGTGCTATTAGTAGAGAGTTGGTGAGTTTGCTCTGGGTTGGAAGGTTTGAGGGTGTGGCGCAGTGAATATTTACTATGGAGGCATTGGTTGGGCCAGGATTAGGGTGGATGTCCTCATCCTTTAAGGTAGGGTTCTTTAGCTTAAATACTGGGTTGTGTGAATAACTAATTAGAAGTTTCCATTTTCTTATTAAGAGGTTGTTGTACTTAACGTGTGTGCATTGATGGTATTGAGGTAGCGTATAGCAAGGAGTTGAGATGATGTTAATGTGTATATGGGAGTGTGAGATATCATGAATGCTTGTTTGTTTTGGAGGGAGGTTATGGTGGAAGAGATTAGACTTTTCATAACAGGTTAGGAGATAGGCAGAGGTGAGGGCAGGTAAAAATATGGTTAAGAGTATTAGGTTGGTTAGGATAACTTTCATTGTAGTTTGCATATTGTTATGAATACCTATACAAATACAATGGAGGTAGACTGGGATAAGATAATGAGGAACTGGTGAGAGTGAGAGAGACTTGAGAGGGAGGAGCAGTGCTATAGGGTATAGAACAGCACTATAAGTAGAGATACTAGAGAGAATTAGAGGAGGAGGGTGTAGCTAAGTGGAGTAAGTGGTTGGGACAGTTGGTTGGTTGGATGAGAGAGAGGGTGTGGTTTAGGAAGTATAAGTGTAGGACCACTGGGGGGGTGGAATTTGGGGGTAGGGTGGGGGAGCGGAGTGAGCCCGCAGGGCGAACGGAGTGGGTTCAGACAAGAAGACAGGTTTTGAGGGAAAACAATCAGTGATAAGGGAGTTAAGTCCAAAGTAAGGTACCTAGGAGGTGAGAGACTAAAATAGCAGAGTGAAAGGAGAGCTGACTAAGGGCTGTTTCAGAGACAAAGAAATAGCTTCAGGAGTAACAAAGGTAAGACGGAGGCAAAAATAAGGTTTAAAGGCTGATGTCAAGGAGCAAGGTAAGTGAAGGATAAATAGGTAGAGCTACTGCCCATTAATGGTTATTGCAGGTAAAGTAAGTAGAGTATACCAAAAGGGTTTTAGAGAGACTAGGGGATGGCAGAGGTGAGAAGAATAAATATATAATTTACAAGCAGGGGGGGGAGAGTTTTAGGAGAGAGGCTAAGGAGGGTATAGAGAATGTGAGAATGAGACAATATGGGGGGGGGTTAACTCTAGCAGGCAGGATGTATTATAATAAGAGACTATGGCTGCTGATAGTCCTGCAGGGAACACTCACTTAAACAAACTAAGACAGGAGTTTATTGCAATTTAAGACAGTAGGAGTATTTTGTACATACTTCCAAATAACTATTCCTGCTTCTCAAGGCAGTAAAACATAGGGAAAATAAGACTCTTTCCAATCTCAGGAGTAGGTATCAGACACTTTATAGAATTCAGGATTATCTCTGAGCCTTAGGTAGATAGCAGGAGACTGTAGCTGGGGGTATGCACTGGCAGGAGGGTTGCTCGCTTAAAGGAAGCAGAAAGGAAAAGGTTAAGTAAACTGCTGTATGGATACCCAAGCAAAATTAAAGCAACGGCAGTTATACTCCGATGTAGTTAAATACACTGTATACACAAAAGACTTCAGAGTAGCAGCTAGTCATAAACTAGAAAACATATTTAAATATTGATGTCTAAATAACCATGAACATCATTAAGTAACTTTTAGAATACACTGTATACAAAAAATACTTCAAAGTAGCAGTTAGACATAAACTAAAAAAAATATTTAAATATCAGTGTTTAAATAATCATGAAAATCATTAGTAGCTTTTAGAATGGCAATTAGGCAGTACCAAATTATCAGCGATAAGAAACTAGCTAGAAAATAATGTAACTAGGCATTCTCTAGGTTACAATATATTTAATAACCTATCTATATGCTTATATACAAGTCCGGGACTTTACCAACTAAGAAGCGAATCAGATATTCAGTTAGACAGTATTTGAATATTATTTTCAGTGTCAGTTAATATACAGTCAGGGGGGAATGTGATCACAATGATATAACTGTGTTTATATAACAAGGATATAAATGTGGAAATGGTTCTAGATGCTTGTCACTGTTGAAGTGACACCCTGACCCCATGTGCAAAAATGGAAAAAGGGGTTGTAGATGGATGGACTGAAAAGGTAAGGAATACTTAAGTGACCATGAGTCTTGTTTTTTTCATACCACAAAATTACAGTGTGCATATTATTGTTACTTATATATTAACAAAGTACCTATGTCTCACAGATTTCAGGTAAAGATAGACATAATTTCTCTATAAATAACTAATCTTCTAGCACATCTGTATATATTATGGTTTATTTTTCCTACTAAGAGTCAGACTAGATGGCTTGAACTTAACATTGAGTGTTTTTCTACTCTCTTAAATGTTCTAAGTCAGAATAATAGCTAGGGTGGGACAAATTGAACAGTTGCTCTGGTCAGAAAGTGCTAGGGGGTATAATGCCATGACTGGCATTTGTGGTCAGACTTGAAGCACTGCAGTGCTGTGTGCCTCAGTGCATTATTGGCATATATGCCAGTATTGCATCTGCGGTCAGAACTCAAGTGCTGTGGCATTACATGTCTTTAGTGCATTACCGACATCTATACCAGCATTGAATGTGCAGTCAGAAGCACTGTAGTGGTGTAACTGTTTGCTATAAATGTAGCTTTTTAAACATTTTTTTTTGCTTCTTATCTTAAAGTTGAGAGTGGATACCATATCGGGGAATGGCACCAGGCACAAGAATAGTAAATTGCTACAGCTTTGTTCTAAGGTATAATTCAGAAAGTGTGTTTTCATTTTTAAAACAGGTCATAACCCATGTTTTTAAGTTTTCACTCTATCTCTCTCTCTGTTAAACACATATATATGCACACACACTCATAGACACTACACCTGTCTGTACTTTATGTGCATCTGAGCTGCAGACTAAGAATGTTTTCTTCTCACGTGGGTATTTTTCAAAGAGTTTCTTACAGTAGGAAAGAAATTATGCACGGTCTTTATGCAAATGGCTTTAGCTCTAACATCAACAGTCTATTAACTCCTGACAAAGAGCTTCTGTTAGTCTGAGAACTCAAGTAGCTGTACAACTTATGCAGGTCATAGAACGGTATCATATCACCTCTCTGTATCCATGTTTTCTACTTGTGTGTCAGCACAGTATTTCTGCCTTTTTCTGTCATGTTTGGTAACCATTTGAAAAGTTGGGACCTGCTAGGGCATGTTCCGAAACATAGAGACTGAATGGCTGAAAAACAGATTTACATATACTAAGTATGAGATGGCCATTTCTTGGAATATTCCCTTTCTATGAGGTATGGGGATCTCAGAGTAAGTATATATAAGTTTTGGGGTGTTGGGGGCTTGCTTCAATGCACAAAAAGAAGATTAAAGGAGAAGAGTGATCTTTGAGGTTCATTCTTTTTCTGGTTTTTAGTCTTTTTTATTTCAGCTTGTTCGCACTTGGCACTTTGAGTGCTGACATTTCAGTAGGGAGCCACCATGTATACCATATACAAAGGTGGAAGGGCCAAGTACCATGGATTCACAAAGTGTGTATTATATTAAGTCAGCTGAACAGCTGGCATTAACAAATACCTTATTCCAAGGGAAAACCGATATATTCCTGAAATGTCTGAAGTTTATGAGATTGTCAGGAAAGGATGACCTAAATTTGGGAATTCTCTGTTTGCTAAATTTGTAGCTAGAAAGGATCAGTTGCCTGTATGTCAAAGAAACTTACTGTGTGGAATCATAGTGTCATTTCCTTCAAAGTTACATACATAGTATTGGGTGCTAAACACTAAACATAAGGGGGACTTTGGAAGTTGTAGAAATAAATGAAAGTCCCTTATTGGCAGCTTTCTATAGTGCCAGGGATTAAGAAGTAAATTTAAAATAGCTCAAAGTTCTGTTGGATGCCAGAGGGTCTAAAATGCACTAACCCAACATTCTTATACCTTTGAGCATGGCATTCATTTCTCACAGCAATTTATCCACATTGATTTTGCAAGATTGTTCATGAACTATATTATTAATTATATTAGCTGTACACTCCAAGTGCCTAAAGATTATTCCAACAAAAACATCTGTCCCCACAAAGACTACTGCGATGTTACAAGCTAAATTAGCAAGGAATTGTCTGTAGAATGCATTGCTAGTAATAATCGATTGTATTTTACCTCACAGGAGTTCAAGCCTTCAGAGAAGAAAATCATCAAGCATTTTGTATCTTCTTTCCATAGTTCAGCCACAAATAGGTTGGCAAGAAAATTTGTTCAAACATCCCAAAAAGCTGTTAATGTTGTGAGATCAGATCCCAAACCACTGCAACACAAGACCGACAAATTTCTTTTTGCCTCATGAAACCCATTCCCCACAGCTATAAGCTGTTGGTAGCAGAGTCATTGTTTTACATGAACTTACAGTCCTGTAAGGACAGGTGGATGATCAGTCTTGTTCTCTGCGTCTATATTACATACTCTAAGGTACTAAATCTCGACTATGCTTTCATCTATACATTTGTGTCGAATGTCCTACTTGAATGAATGGCCACATCATCGATTTATTTCCAAGGGAAAAAAATCGTTAGGCCAACTATGCACGAGATAATGTAGCAAGCACAATATGCCCCCCCCCAACTAAATATACTAACTCAGAGATCGCACTAGAGTGGGAAAAGGGCAGATTTAAAACAATGGCCAACTGAGTTCTTTCCCTTGGAAAGAAATCGATGATGTGGCCATTCGCTCAAGTTGGACGTTCGACACATATGTGTCGATGAAAGCGTAGTCGAGGTTTAGTACCTTCGACTACATAATATAGACCCTTGTTCTCCATTGTAGTAAGACTGCGATAGTGAAGCAGATCTCCAGATGGAGAACACTGTGCTGGTGACAAGTCAACCTGATGTGCTTAAACAGTCTTTTGTGTGAAGTCTGACAAGACCAAATAGGCTGTATCCTGAGGGCCTGAGGAGATTCTCTAAAAGACTGAATTTTAAGGATAAAAGTATGCTGTAAATGAAGGTTTATGAAATTTGGTATCGTTACTGAAAATGATACAAAGTTAAGCGGTAGCATCAAAGTACAATTGTATTATATTTGCCCATAATGAATTTGTATTTTTGTCCATAACCAAATATTTACACCTTTAACTGTTTACATAATTTTCCTTTTCAGCTATATTTCTGTGCATATGTTCACATGCTTCCTATGTGTCCATACTGAATGTGTACTGTTGACCATAACCAAATATAGATTTATAGATTGTTACTAGCCTAATGACCCTGGTGACCTTTCTAAGCCTAGCCAAGTTTTCCCGAAAGAATAATAATGTCTTGTATCCAAGTAGGACATTGAGGGCCAGGCATTGATAACCTACCTCTGTCCATAAGGGACATGGGTGCCAGACCCAGTGTAAATTTCCTTTTGCCCTTCCACTGGTCTACATTGTGCTTAAACTGGGTATTAGATGAACTCAGCTGCACATGGATGGGAAGCCTGTTCCATAGGAGGAGCCATCTCTGGGACACATATCTGTCTCACCAGCATGTTCTGTTTAAGTCACAGACAAAATTCAGGTTCATAGACCTTGTATTTCTGATACCGTTTGACTTACAAATATGAAGAAGATTCATAAGTGTGGGGTATCCGGATGCCTTGTAAGCCAGGCATAGATAATCTCTCAGCAATCTATAGGAGACTGAGTAGAGCGAAAATGCTTTAAGGCACTCTGCATAAGGCAGGTTTGTTACACCTTGTATTCTTTTTGTAAGGTACCTCTGAGGTCACTCTAGTTGCTGCATATGTCTGGTAAGGTACATACCACAGGAAGCATTGCAATCAATGATTGGTCTGATAAGAGCAGAGTACAATAGCATAATAACCTCTTTGGACCTAGATGCAATGCCCTTACTTATAAGTTGCACAATATAAAAGAACTTCCACAGCACTGTGGCTACATGGTGCTAGAAAGTAAGCTTTCTGTCTACGTGCGTACCCAGATCACTGACCACTGGGTTGACTCTTAGGGGTATATTATCATCATGGTAATTAGCCAGGATGGTTGACTCTCCAAAGGGTACAATTATGCATTTCTTAGCATTGTGTTTAAGACCATGGCTTTGGCACCATTTGTTAGTCAGAGTTAAGCTTTCTTGAAGAATGTTTCTGCAGGGGAGTCAATGATAACCCCCTGCTTACAATCATCTGCAAACTGTCAGCCATGAACCTTCAGCATTTGCTTCCATTTCAGAGAACTAGATCCCAAAAAGGATCATGCCCAGTACCGAGGCCTATGGGATTCCGCTAATGACTGGCCTCTTGGTGGAGGTGGCCTCACCTATTTTAACCTACTCGGTCCTATCAGTGAGCCAGCTGGCTATCCAGTGGGTGATGAAAGGATTTGTAGCAAAATTAGTGAGCTTGTCTATAATGCCTGAGTGGGATATTTTATCAAAAGCTTTGGCCAGGTCAGGGTAAGCTGTGTGCACAGTCCTGCCTTCATGCTTTGGTGACCCTCTCAAAAAGTCCACCAGATTTAATAGACATGACCTTTCTTTAACAAAGCCAAACTATGATGGGTCCAGTGTTTGCAGGTTACCTATGTTCTTATTTATCGTGTCCATGCTGATGATGCTTTCCATGGCCTTACATATGAGGCTGGTCAAACTTATGGGCCTGTAGTTACCCGGTTGGACCTCCTTTGTGCAGGGGAATGACTTTTGCCATCTTGCATTCCTTGGGCACAAAAGCCAACTGTAGACTCCAGTTGAAAAGTGATTCAAGTGGACCAGAAAGGCCATGTTTCATGATATTTATTAATCATCCCTGGATGTTACCACGGCCCATCAATGCAGTATTTTCGGCCTTGGAAAGTGCATTGATGACCTGTTCCCTAGTAATGTTTGGGGGGACCGTGGTATGCAGTATTTCCTTTGGATTATCTGGGAGGAGTAGGGGGAGAAATTTGTGCCAAACCTGTCAGTCAGAAGTTTGGCAATGGCCTCCAGTTTAGTGTGGGTGATGCCATTTACAATACGTTTTGCATTTTGCTGCATATTTCCCTTGATGTTACGGACATAGCTTTAGAAAGCTTTGTGGATGTCCTTTGTTTGAGATGCTATTTTTCTTCAAATTTAGCCTTTGAAGTATTAATTAACCCTCTTGGCTGCCTGTTTAGATTGTTCTGGGGGCTTTTAATATGTATGGATTTGTTCTTCCTACAATTGACCAAGATTTTGTTGTTGTTGTTGTTGTACAACTGATTGATATTGTGATTCCACCAGGGTGAGCTTGTCTTATTCTTAATGTGAGTGAGCACAGCTCAATCTATACAGCTATCAATATGGCTGTACAGGAAATTTGTAAATAGCTCAGCATATGCTATGGTGTTTACTGGGTTGGGGGTGTCACTTAGTAGAGAGAGATTAACCTTGCAATAGTTCTAAGTTTTTTTGATTTTGTTGGATCCCTGGATTTAATTTTAATTTTAAGGAATACTGCCTTATGGTCAGATCTGATGAGTGAAGACATCACATTGGAAAGGAACATTGCCCCCCCCCCCCATGTTTATGAGTACAAGGTCAAGGATGTTTGTACCTCGGCGGGAGAATGAATAAACTGTTCTGAGATATTGGTTTTAACAGAGTTTAGTAATTGCTGGATTTGTACATTAGAAATGGTGTAGTATTCCCACTTTATAGAGGGGTAGTCAAGATCCCTCATGACTATCATATTGGGTTGAATGGTGAGGGACTCTAGTACATTGAGATATGTAGTATTTGTTTCCTAGGACATGGTGAGGACCTATAAGTTGCAAAGATATGTTACAAGACCCTGTTTATGTTGAGTTATATATGTATGAGTTCCAGTGGATCATACACTTTAACTGGTCTGGATGTGAGGTTGGTTTTAATGTAGACTGAGACTCCTCCATCTTTAGTTCCCTCCTGTACAGTAGCTAAAAGTATAAAAGGCATTATAAACTTGTATTGCTGGGGTACTCTCTGTGACTTTAAATCATGCTTCTATTACTAGACAGATGTGAACACACTCCAGGAAGAGGAAGGCTTGCAGGAAGTGGAGTTTCTTTTTAATACTTCATGCATTGAGTAGTACCATCTTCAGATAATTCTTCATAGGTTCAGTTAAGTCAGGAGATTATCAATTTGACATTGCCTAAAAAAGATATTATAGGATTGGAAACGGTATTTGCCAATATCCGAAAGCCTAGAGGGGATAAGTGCAGACCATCCCTGGCAAAGCAGTGTGGTCTGTCAGCTGTGTTCTCCTAGGCCATCAACTATTGTAACCCTGTGGAGTGTCACCAAAAGCTAAGCCGTTTGTTAAAATTAATCATTTTTTGTTGGTAGCATGTCATCATCCTTGACGAAGGCAGTATGCTGCTCAGTGCTAGGCTCATACCTGCCTGAGACACATAGCCAGCGAGCTTGATCATGTCTTGCTTCATATAGTCAAGGGAGGTATGTCTCAGGTCATTAACACCCACATAGACTATGACAGAGTCATACTGGTACCTGTGGTTAAATGACCTGAATGCCTGTGTGAATTGACGGATCCTAGCCCCAGAAAGGCAGCTAACCGTGGCTCTCTCCTTACTCAGTCTGGTGAGGGGGACATTGGAGTACCTCACTATAGAATCACCAATGACCAGGAAATTTTGCTGTGCACTGGTTTGCCTTAAGGGCTTAGCAGTAGAGGCACTGGATGCAGTGTTACTATGTGTAGCTGTGGGTGGTGTTTTAATGGAGTGTTTATGTTATGGCTGAGGAGTGCCTTCTCCAAGGATGATGCCATGTTACCAACAGAAAATTATTGATTGTGCTGTGCAGGAGGTCTTAGTGTTTTAGGAAGGTTACCTGTTAGTACCTTAGCAAAAGTAGTTTTATGTGTAAGGTCTTTACCTGTGTGGTAGGCATGGTGCAAGTGTCACTGACAACCTCTATAGGATTAGTTATGGTTGTATGAGAGTTTTACCTCCAGCATTACACCTCTCACATACTTTATCTGTTTTAGTAAGAGTAAGTGGGTTGTCAGTGTTCATGACCATCTTGTTACAATGCCTTAGAATACCCATCTCAACCATAATGGCCACAGAGAAAGTCAGGAAGTGCATATCCATGGCTACTAATCTACTAGGTAGGAGTGAGTGAAATTTAAATATTGAATAGGACAATAAGACAAGTAACTTCAGCAATGCTCAGCTACGTGCAAACTAGATACTCTAGTAGTTAAAAATGTTTACATCTTTTATATATATATATATATATATATATATATATATATATATATATATATATGGTAACATAGCATGGTGATTGTTGCACACTGTATAAAAAGCTAATTTTGGTACTGAATACACATATTCCTCTATATTAATAAGAATGAGATATAAGATGTTGAGAAAATGTCTGTTTTGTATTTTATGTCCATCATATTATGGAATAAAGTCCAGGATAGTATTACCTCTTTAAGGGGAAGTTACCTGAAATGGGACTGAGAGTTGCTGCAGGTGTAAACTTACACCTATTTAAGGTGCAGAGAAAGAGAGAGAGAGAGAGACAGATGGGGAGTACACACAAAAAAAGGTTCAGGAGAGATGGTGATATGTTTGTAAGGGAGAGAAGAGCACAGGTCAGAGTACCAGCTCTAAGACAAAACAAGTTCAGAGAAATTGGTGTGCCAGTGGCATTACTGTTAATAAACTTTGCTTATGACTTGGAACGCAGACTGTCAGCAACTGAAAGACATTTATGTTCAATAAGTAAATAATCTATAACAAAGACTTTTTCATTTTGTCAAGATCACACCAGTATTTTATTTTATTGGCATAGTCAGCCTATATCAAATCTGCAGTGGTGGTGCTGCAGTAGCGTTGTCACCTCACAGTAAGATGCTGTCCGGTTTGATTCTCAGCTAGAGCGTCTTCTGCGTGAAGACATGCGCGAATGGGCGTACCTTCGTTGAAGGTTGTGCATCAGGGCTGGTAACTCGTCATGTAAAAATCAACTACCAATCATTAGCGGACCGGAGTTCCGCTGTGGCGACCCCTAACTGGGAAAAGCCGAAAGACACAACAACAGTCCGCCTATATCTTGTGTTTGGACAGTAAAACTATTGTTTTTTTTTTTTTTTTTTTAACAAAGCTCCAAGAGTCTTGAGTGTCTGCTGTTTGAAACTATAAAAATACTATATATAGCTGTTATCTATCACCTTTTTTAAAGCCAGAAAAATTCCAGTGACAGAATTCATTGGAGTGAATCCAAAAGAGTCTTGAGTACTTTTGTTTGGGATTTTGTTATTGAATGAGAGATTGCCAGAGACCAGAGCAATCACCTCTGGGTGGGAGTCCAGCATGAGGTCCATAATTGCCAGTAAAATTCCTGGTAGCAGAAAATATGAAGGTTGCCTGACCAGAGAGATTCTGGTGAAGAATTTTTTAATTGTTTCACCAAAGTAAGGCCTGGCAGTGAGAGGAATTGTAGTATAAAAGACATTAGTTTGAATAAAGCTGAAAGATCCTGATTATTTTGCTTTGGCATCTACACTCTGACAACAGACTTTTGATTTTGAAAGACTTTATGTTTACAGTTGGCTTACCAGGGGGGTGCAAACTGAAAAGATTGTTTTCAATGACAGAGATATTGTGCTTAACACATGGCCGAAGGAGTGAACTGTTTATTTCATTGAAATTATCCTATTTTATTTGCTGTTTATGTTTTGGCTACATTTGACAAAGCCAGACTGTTTTGTGCTCTGCCAATAAAACCATGTTGTTTTGTGAAAAAGTGGACATGTATACTACATGAAATTTTCCTTTCTGGGAAATGCAGAAATCAGATGCAACTTCTTGCATTTCTGCTTCTACTTGTCATTGCCATTTCGCTGTGGCAAGCAGTAAGGCTTTTGTATTTCTGCTAACTTAAACAAGTAGTGTGGGTCTCTAGAACTGGTTCAGAGGTGCCTCTGTCCCAGAGTATACATGATGCCTGCTGTAGCACCACTTCTCTAGGATATTGCTACTGCTGTTGAGGAGATGGTAGCAGTAGCCAAGTCCATGACACAACTTAGAGCCTCGCCCCTGCTGAAGCTTGTTAACAGTACCAAAGACCTGATAGCCTACTGGTAATGTTTGAAAGAATAGCCAGCAAGGATGGTTGGGAATAATTCCACTTAGACTTGGATTGTGACAGTACATCTCATAGGAGGAGCTCCTCGATGCATACTTAGACATTTTTAGTAAGTCAGTTAGGGCACAGTTATTTAACTTAAAACATACTTTGGAATTTTTTCTAGATCCCGAGGATGTAAGCATCAAAGAAACAACAACAGAAATTCTGGAAACAGATCAGTTTAAAGACCATTGCTGGCAATCATTAAAAATTGGGTTTGTGTCAAGTGGACTCGCAAGATATACATAGATATGTGACATAAATAGAACATGCTGGAGGGAGAGATAGGTGACTCAAAGGATCCCCAAGCCATGGAAAAATCTCCCCATCTATGTGAAGAAAAGTTCATCCCTGATGTTCTTCAAAAGAAACCTTGATCACTGGATGAGAAATCGCAAATTCACCATCGGTCTGGCCCCCATGTTTCTGATGGACAGAGGCTGACAGTAAGTAAATTAATCCCCAACTAACATGTCTCAACACATAACCCTTAGATGTTATGTGATCCTATCTCGCCTACATTCTGTACTGATGGGTTCGGAGCCGATCCTCGGCTCCAACTCGGCACGCTATACTATAGAGCGAAGTCTCTTATTGGCTGAGCTATTCTATATCCCAGGATGCACCACCACCAATTTCCCAGATCTCGTTTGCCGCTTTACAAGCAAAGACGTGGTCTCGAACTTGGCTGAGCTAAGTGCTTTCTTTCTAAGAATTTTCTGTCAGGAATTTTCTTAAATTTAACCCAAAAGCTGTTTTAACGGCTATCGCTGTGTATGATTGAGTTTTTACTGATTTTTTGTGGTAAATTTGTCTTTCAGGGTAAGGTTTCCGTTAAATTAGAGGGGCCTTCCCCTCGCACGTGAGTGAGCCTTCTTGTGTGAGTTTCGTTAGGTGGGCAAGTACCCGTTTTTAGTTAGAGGGTTCTTGGCCCTCCTGTTGTGTGATTTATTTGTTGGTTTTTCTTGCTTAACTTAAAGAGAAATTTTTCGAAACCCATTGTACTGGGTTAGATATATATTTTTTTCCTGTGATTACTAACTGTTGGCAATTATGTCTAAAGAGCACAGACCCTCAGGGCTTAAAAAATGTACCAGATGCGGCTACAAGATGTCCATAACGGACGATCACTCCCTATGCGTGTACTGTTTAGTCCCCAAACACCTTCAGGAGTCTTGTAGCGTGTGTCACGCCTTTTCCTCTTGAGTCCTCCAAGAGAGGAAAAACAAATTGATACTAAAAGGGCTTATCAAACCTACTTTTGAAGAGGCCTTATCTTCCTCTTCTTCTCCCTCAAAGAAAAAGAAATCATCGACTCCGACCAGTCCGTCAGAACCGACCACCAAGAAATCTCGGCAGGCTTCTCCATCTGCTCCACGGACTTCGGAGCCGAGGGCGGAATGGTCTGCCTCAATGCCTCCAGCCTCGACTCCTCTGGCTTCGGAGCCGATGGCTGGAGCTTCGAGAGGCGGGTCACCTTCATCGGCTCCGCTGATTTCGGAGCCGATGAGAGTTGCCCGCTCAGACTCTTCCCCTTCGGCGCCGAAGACCTCTTCGGCACTGAGGGAAATTACAATGGAGTCTCCTTCGGCACCGATTTTGATTGAGACAATTCGGAGCCGGTCCCCCAGTCCTTCGGAGCCGGTGGAGAAGTCTACTCGGACCCGTTCGATCTCCTCCTGGTCTTCCAAGATGTCGGATTCGGACATTGACAGGGTGCTCCAAAGGCTGTTTCAGTCTCCAGTCTTCCAAAAGTTAGTTTCGGCTCCAGCCCAGTCGGCATCGGAGCCGATGGTCCACCCTTTAGCCTTGGTTCCTCCTCCAACAGCCTCGGCACCGTTGGAGTCGGTGCTGGTGGAGCCGATGGAGGTTTCCGGGTTGGCTCCGACCCTTACTCCTACCCCGGCCTTCGGGTCGGAGTTGACACGGACCTCTTCGGTCGGCCCGGGTGGCGCCGGGACCGATGTTTTCGGTTCCGAGCCTCTCTCTCGGTGCGTCGGCTGCGGGAGTGCCGTCTGCTGTTATGGCTTTGGGGGTCGGACCTTCCCAGGATTCTGGGGGTCCGGCCTTTAGAGCCATGAGGAGTGCTTTGGCCAAATCTTCCTTGGCTACCTCCACCGTCTCCCCAGCACCTTCCCTAGGCACGGAGACTGGTTCCTTTGTAGTCCCCCTGTCTCAAGACAGAGGAGCCCTGGGGCCTGAGGTCACCCCCTTTGGGGGTCCCCCTCTTCCTGGAGGTCCCTCTGAAGAGTCTTCGGAGGAAACCCCAAGAAAGAAACAGTGCAAGAGGAAGCACGTCGACTCCCCTGACGAGTCTCTCACCTCAGACACCGATCTTGATGATGCAGAAGGGTCCCCCAAGTCATCCTCGGATGATGTCTCCTTTGCAGACATCCTGGAAATCCTCAAACAATGAGGCGGCTGGCAGACCAAACCTCCTTCCTGTGACGAGTCAGTGTTCCTCAAGGCCTTCGGGGCTCAGCCCTCCGCCTCCTGGGTGTCTCCGCCCTTCGATGAGCTCCTAGATTTGATCTCTCGAAGGGCGTGGGAACATCCAGATTCTGTGGAGCCGGTGCCTGCTTGCCCTAACAAATTTTTGTCAGCGCCCCCGGAAAAGGAATTTCTCACCAAGGGTGTGGCTGTAGATGCTCTGGTGGTGGCATCTGCTACCCAGCAAGATGTGGCAGAGGCTTTGACGTCTGTCCATCCTCCTAATAAGGAGTCTAGGAGCATGGACTGGTACGGGAAGCGCACCCTTACTTCAGCGGCCTTTACCTTAAGGTCTCTGAATTACCTGACGCACTTCACTAGACTTCAGAGGGACCAGATCAAGGAACTCTCAGATACCCTCTCTGGTAACCTACCTGAGCAGTTGGCCCAGATGGTTAGCTCTCAGTTGGCTACTCTATCGTCGATATTGAACTCGTCCATGAGGCTCATTTCGTATGCAGCCGAGGGGGCGAGTAGAGCGGCGGGTATGGGTGTTGCTCTACGGAGACAAGCCTGGCTCTGCCTGTGTCATTTTGCGGAGGCCTTCAAGTCTTCCTTTGCCGACGCTCCCTTTGATGGGTCCTCTTTGTTTGGACCCAAGGTAAAGGACACCTTGACCCGCTGTGAACAAGAGGGTAAGACTTTGACTGCCGTAGGGGCACGGTTTTCCTCTCCCTTTCGGCCTTATCCCAAGGCTAAAAGAGGAGGGAAAATGTGGTTCCGTAAATCTCAGAAGACTTACCCCTCACAGCAGGACGATCCCCCTTCTAGAGGCAGAGGAGGGGGAAATTTTTCAGGAAGACGCCATCCCAGAGGCGGCAGAGGCCCCCGCAACACTGGAGACCGCGAGTCCTTTCGTGGCTCTTCAACCTTTCAGCATCCTTGAAGGATTGCCCGACTGCGCAGCTCCGGAGCCAGTCGGGGGTCGTTTTTCAAGGCACCTAAAGGCCTGGGAGAGTATCACTCAGGACCGATGGGTGCTCCGAATCATCGCTGGAGGTTACGTCATCCCCTTTTCGCACCCCCCCCTCCATCCAGGAAAATCCCGGACCCGCCACCCAGTCAACGGGATATTGCAGCCATCGAAATTTCAAAGCTGCTTCAAAAAGGAGTCATAAAACCGATCCCCGTAGACCAGACCGGATTAGGGACTTACTCAAAATTCTTTTTGGTGCCAAAAAAGACCGGGGACTTGAGGCCCATTTTGGATCTCAGCAACCTAAATTGATCAGTCAAGAAGTCCAAGTTCCGGATGGTCACCTTACAATCCATACTCCCGCTATTGGAGAAAGGTGTTTGGATGTGCTCCATAGATCTCAAGGACGCCTATTATCACATTCTGGTAGATCAGGCATCCAGGAGACATTTGCGCTTCAGCCTGGGAGACAGTCATTTCCAGTTCTGCGCACTGCCCTTTGGTCTCACCACAGCCCCCAGGGTATTCACCAAATGCTTGGCGGTGGTGACTGCTCACCTGAGGAGTCTAGGATTCCAGGTGTTTCCGTATCTAGACGACTGGCTCCTAACTGCCACCTCCAGGCATCTACTATTACAGAACCTAGCAGCCACTATATCTCTAGGCACCTCCCTAGGAATCACCTTCAATTGGGCAAAGTCTGTGTTGCTGCCATCTCAGCACATACGGTTTATCGGGGTAGAGATAGACTCAAAGCAAATGCGGGTCTATCTTCCTACGGAGAGAATAGAAACATTACAATCTCAAGTCCGAGCGTTGCTCCTCAAACGCCGAGCCCCAGCAAGGATGGTCCTACAACTGTTGGGTTCCATGTCGGCTACCGTTCTCTTGGTCCCCTTAGCAAGATTGCACATGAGGATTCTCCAGTGGCTCCTGTCGGTCCAGTGGTCATATCAGGAACTTCCTCTCAGTCACCACATTATAATCACAGAGAAGTGCAAACATGACGTCCGTTGGTGGCTTTTCTACTCCAACCAGGATCAGGGGGCGACCCTTCGTTCCTCCTCCTCCAGTGGCCACTTTGACTACGGACGCCTCCCAGATGGGGTGGGGGGGGACATTACCTGGGCAGGTCAGTCCAAGGCAAGTGGCACCCCGACGAGAGTTCCCTACACATCAACATACTGGAAATGAGGGCGGTGCTTCTATCGCTTCAAGCACTACACAGCTACCTCCCCCAGGGTATGATTGCCATTCAGTCCGACAACATGTCAGTAGTCTGGTACCTGAACAAGCAGGGAGGGACCAGGTCCTACCCTCTTTGCAGAGAGGCCATGAAAGTATGGAATTGGGCTGTTGCAACCAACCGTTTCTTGGTAGCAACACACATTCCGGGGAGATCCAATGTGATAGCCGACAGACTGAGCAGAACCATTCTCTCCCCGCACGAGTGGTCTCTGAACGACAGAGTAGCATCTCAGATCTTCAGAAGATGGGGAACTCCTTGTTGCGACCTCTTTGCAACTCCACTCAACATGAAATGTCTACAGTTCTTTTCTCTCACCCCGGTTCCGGGGGGTTTCCCAAGGACGCCCTAGTCCAGACTTGGCCCACCGGCTTACTGTATGCCTTTCCACCGGTTCCCCTTCTTCCCAGGGTGATCCAGAAAGCGATTCACTTGCAGTGCAAGATGATTTTAGTTGCCCCATACTGGCCTCGTCAAGTCTGGCTGCCATTTCTTTGGAAATACGCACTGGACGGTCCATGGTTCCTGGACCAGGTTCCAGATCTCTTGATCCACCAGTCGGGACAGCTTCACCAGTCCCTTCACTCACTGAAGTTAACAGCTTGGCTCCTCCACTTCCGACTATAGTCAGGAACCAGGTTTTGGACTCAGAAGTTATACATATCTTGTCCTCCGCCCACAAAAATTCGACTAAGAAGATGTATAATAGTAAATGGAAGAGATTTGCCATTTGGGCCCAACTCCGGGGATTAGATCCCATTACTGCCCCGGTGGCTGAAGTTTTGAAATTTTTAGCTTCCTTATTCAATCAAGGTGCTTCGGTCTCCACCATTAAGGTTCAATTAGCAGCTATTTCTAATTTTCATGAAAGTATAGACCCACCTTTGATGAGCAATAAGTTGTGTAAAGCCTTCATGAAAGGTGCTGGGCTGCTACATCCTCCACTTTCTCATCCTGCTCCACCATGGGATCTTAATTTCGTATTAGGTGCTTTGACCTCTTCCCCCTTCGAACTGGCAGCAACTTCTGACTTGAAATTTCTTTCCTGGAAGACTGCCTTTTTGGTGGCAATTACATCAGCCAGAAGAGTTTCGGAACTTCAAGCCCTATGTGTCAAACCGCCGTACCTGGTTTTTCACAAGGATAGAGTATCCCTTAGGCCTAATCCATCTTTTGTTCCCAAAGTTTGTTCTAGTTTCTGTCTTCAACAGTCTTTGGAACTTCCAGTTTTCTTCCCCAACTACTCAGACAGAGCAGAATATATTTTCCACTCAATGGATGTTCACAGACAATTGCGTTTCTACTTAGATAGGACGCACCAAACACGGAAAACAGATCAGTTGTCTGTGTCCCTTTCAGACAATAAATTTGGCAAAGCCGTCACGAAGGTCACTATTGCCAAGTGGATCAGAGACTGTATCAGTCATATTTATTTTCTTTCTAATAGACAGCTTACAACCACTGTGAAAGCTCATTCTACTAGAGCTATGGCTACTTCAACAGCCTTTCATTCCAAGCTTGCCATTAGTGACATTTGTGCTGCGGCTACCTGGTCCTCTTCTCACACCTTTATTTCTCATTACAAATTGGATGTGGCATCCCGGGGGCGAGCTTCCTTCGGTTCCACAGTTCTCAGGAGTGTTTTCCAGTGAGCCACCCAGGAATCAGGTGCTAGGGATGCTGTCCCATCAGTACAGAATGTAGGCGAGATAGGATCACATAACATATTTTAGTTATGTACTTACCATAACTTTAGATGTTTGGGATCCATCTCGCCTACATTCCTAATACCCACTCTCCTTCCCCCTGCCTTGGAGATCAGAAGAGACCGGATGGTTCGAGTTCGACCATTTCATCTTGAAACATCTGGCAATGTTATATCAGCAGTGCATGTGTGTGGACAAACAAGATCTGGGGAATTGGTGGTGGTGCATCCTGGGATATAGAATAGCTCAGCCAATAAGAGACTTCGCTCTATAGTATAGCGTGCCGAGTTGGAGCCGAGGATCGGCTCCAAACCCATCAGTACAGAATGTAGGCGAGATGGATCCCAAACATCTAAAGTTATGGTAAGTACATAACTAAAAGTTACCTCTTTACTAAAATGCCTCATCATATGGCCGTCCAAAGAACTCTGAGACAAGACAGGTTTGGGTTGCAGAGCTAGGCTTGTAAAGACCCTGGTGGTGTTAGACTAGTATAAACATATGACCATATGAACCTATAAGATGCCAACAGCTTGTTGCTTCAGTATAGAAGATTATGTGGTATGAAGATGTGTGTAAAGAAATACTTGCTAAGTTAGATGAGAAAAACAGTAAATAAATTGAAAGGGCCATGTCTTCCATACTATGCTCTAGGTGTGTTAAGACAGATCACATTGCTAAGTACACTGGAAAGGAAATCTTCGCATGCAGACAACTAAGGAGATGGTGTGGGGCAAGGAAGCTATGGAATGTGATCAGGTGTTAATTCATCTGCTCAAGACTGCATTCTGTTACTGTGCTATTGAAAAGTTAATGAAGTCGTTAATCAGAATATATGGGCAATAACTGCAGGGACTATTAGAGTATAGTAGTATGATAACTTTGGTGAAAGCACAGTACATCTGCAAGAAAAAAAACTAATTTGTCAAAGTTTATCAATGTGGTGTGCATTCATGGGGAGTAAATATGCTACCTGATTACACAGATGGAGGTAGAAACCCAATTAAGAAAAGTCATATACCTGATGGCCTTGGTTCCCTTTCTCATTCATCATGTAATTGTGAAATACTTTCCATTTTTCAAAAATCTCTTGAAAAAGTGAGAAGGGGATTATATTATGGAGCCTAATATAGTACCCAACATAGAATCAAATCTAGGGATACCTCCTTTAACCTGTAGCCATTCAAAAGCAGAGGGCCTGAGATATTCAGGGGGCCATTAATGGTCCAGGCAGACCATGGTATGGATAAATCTGTATAAAGAAGGGAGTCTTTGCCTCTCTACTACAGAGATGCCCAGTGAAAGTAGAGGGCACTGAATATCTAGAGAGGATAAACTGTCTTAAGAGCCAAAGCAGTAGGGTAGCCAAACCATTTAGGCAAATAATTTTGCAAATTTCACATATTCAGGTGTTGGGGTAAATTTACCAATGAATAAAATTAAAACAAAGATCCTAGCCATTTTTTATTAGCCAGGTATTATGAAGGATATTGAACACCTTTGAACTAGGTATCCTGAGTTTCAATGGGCAGCCCCTAACCTGGGCTTTATGAATCCTTTAACCGAAATTTCATTTGAAAGGATTGTGATGGACATCACGGAGCTGTTACTTACAGTCAGCAATGGACACCCATATATGCTTGTGGTAGTGGACTATGATACTTGGATCTCCAAAATTATTCCTCTTAAAAAAGCTAATTCCCATGCATTTCTTAAGGAACTGGTATTTCTGCTTTCTCAGGTAGGATACAGAAGGAGATCCTACAGGGCAAAGGTACACCTTTCATGTCCAAAGCCATAGGTCATGAGGCAGTTTTATCAAAGCCTCCAAGTAAAGCAGCTAAGGACTTTAGTGTATCATCCTCAAGTAGATTAGTAGAGTAGCTTAACTAAGGCATAAAAAGCCATAAAAACAGTTAAGGAACGTTAATGAGAAGAACAAGAAAGACTGCAACCAACTGTTGTCTTATTTCCTGTTCTCCATTTGAGAGGTACCATAAGCCTCAGTGCTTTTGAGTTACTATATAACAGGTGGCCTAGAGAACTTTTGGATATAGTGAACGAAATGTGAGAGTAAGAGAAGACACCTTTTAAGAGTGTTGCAGAGTATTGCATGGATCTTCAGGAAAAACTGAAAGCAATATCCGTTGTGTGGAGAAAAATAGTTGTTTTTGTAAAGAAATGCCCAAACTAAGGAGTTCTAGGTAAGAGACAAATTCCTGGCTAAGTGGCAAGGGACCTAGGAGATAAATTAATGAGGAAAAGCTGTGAATTCTAAAGTAATACAAAGAAGAAAAAAGCATACTTTGCAAATTTACTATATACTTTATTGTACATTTTATTGTCTGCTGCCTAGTTTTTATTGCACTTTTTATTGTCTTCTGTCTACTTTTTATTGTATTTTATTGCTATAAAATAATCTGCACTCTTGTACTGCAACTGTCTGCCTTACTTGTTGTGTCTTTCAGCTTTTTCCGGTTAGGGGTCGCCACAGCGGAACTCTGGTCTGCTAATGATTGGCAGTGGATATTTAGGTGCCGAGTTGCCAGCCCTGACGCACAACATTCAACAAAGGTACGCCCATTTATGCATGTCTCCACACAGAAGACGCTCTAGCTGAGAATCAAACGGGACAACGTCTTACTGTTAGGTGACAACGCTACCGCAGCACCACCACCGCAGTCCAATTGTCAATTGTCTGCCTTATTGATCCTGTTAAATCACTTTTGTTACTGGCTCCTTTTTGTAAAGCTTTTTTAGCTAGTTTCACTGTGTGAAAGGTTTTGATTGGGAATTTTCTCCATTTGTTAAGCATCTGTTTGTTGTTCTGATTTTCCTGCCAAGGAGTGTATCATATAACTGATTTGTTTGCAGTTAAAAGCATTCTCTAGAGTCTCATTGCTCCTTTTTCTATTTAAAACTTTCATTTAGTGTCTCACTGCTGTTTTTCTGCTGTGACAAACATTTCTGTAGGGTTTTCTGCCTAAAATGCACCTAAATGGTCTTACCGAAGAGGGATATACTTCCGGTGTGGAGCATTTTGTCCCCATGTTTGTGATGATCAGGTCTAGTATATTGTCTCCTCTTGTGGGAATGGTGACTAGTTGTTCCATTGCATTTGAGTTTATGAATTCTAGGAACCTTTGGGCTAGGGTGTTGGGGCTTGAGTAATGTTCCCAGTCTATGTCTGGGTAGTTGAAGTCTCCCAATATGATGGTATTTGGAGAGACATTCATACTCTCCAGTGTCTTCAGGAAGGCTGTGTGGGGTTCCTGAGTTTGAGAGGGTGGTGTGTAGCATGCTACAAACTGTAAGGCAGTTTTGCCTATGGTTAGTTGCACCTGGATGGTCTCCGATGCTTCGTGCGTTGCCACTAACTTGGAGGTGTGGGTATCTTTGATGAATATGGATAATAACTGCCCATATCCAGGAAGGTTGTGGGTGCTATCCCTGGTAAGAATTTGCAGTGCCCCATCCACTCGTCCAGGTTCCTTTTGAACAGTGTCAAGTTGCAAGCCATATTTAGGTCCCTGGAATGAGTAGCTCTAGTCCTGTCTTGATTTATGGTTATGCAGCAAATTCATTAGGTTTGGAACCATTTGGGTCAGAGATTGCTCTGTAAGCCGGGCATAAGTCTCCCCTAAGAAGTCTATATGATATTGAGTATAGTAACAGGGACTTTAGTCAGTCTGTGTAAGGCATGTGCTGGAGTCCTTTGATCATCTTAGTTAAAATCTTCTGAGGTTTCTCCAATTGCTGCAGGTGCTTTGTATGACACATGCCGAAGGGGCATTATACTTTAATTATGGGCCTGATTAGTGACGAGTACAGAGAAGTTATAACTTTCTTTGCTCTAGAGGCAATGCCTTTGCTAATCAATTGTGCTACATAGAAAACTTTCCTGACTACAGTAGACACATGGTGGTCAAAGTTAAGGTTGCAGTCTACTTGTGATCTCAGATCTCTTATCTCTTCATAGGTACATATCGGTCTATGCAGAGAACACTTGCACAGGTGTCCCAAATTTTTGTATAAGTTCAGAAAGCCAGAGGAAAAGAAGAACTCCTCCTTCTAACTCCTCAAGTAAAAATGAAAATTTCATAGGAAACATAATTGTCCTCCTTTTCCCAAAGATTCTAAGGAACATTCTTCTTCCTAATCCTGAAGTTCTTTTCCAGTGGATATTTTCTTTATGGAAATACTAAATTTCATGGGAGAATAGTTCATATGGCTTGCAAGTAATCTCTCATAATCACAGAAATGTTATGGAGAGCTAATGATATGTCCTCATGCTGACTGGACAGTCCCCCTCCTCTGTTACACTTTTAAGGATATGCTGAAGGCAAACAGCCATCATCCTGAGTTGCAGTCTTCAGCAACAAAGTAGCTGATAGGTTGTGTAAATCTGCCTTAGCTAGATGGGATTTATGTAATTCCCACAAAGCTGTTCCTACTATTTCCTCTTTATTCATTTCTAACTTAAGTGAGAAAACTGTTCATCTAGCTTCATTCACATTATATATGTATATCATCAGATTATATGTGTACAGTAGATTATGTACATTGCTACATGTGTATGTACTGACATACATAAAGTAGAGTTCCAGAAGGATAGCATCCTCTGTAACAACATAACATGTCACCAGCATACAGTGTTTCATATTTTCAGATGCAATGAAGCATTGTTCCACTTTTGGAAAAATGGGGGTTGGTAGCTATGAGTGATCTCACTGAGCATAGTTTATAAAGTCGTATTACAGTATAAATTATTGTATGTATTTGTGGAAGATTTTATTAATGCAACTAATTTATTTATTTATTTTTATTTATTTATTTATTTACATTTGTTGATCGGGAGTGTCCGACTGGACGTAGGTCCATTTTCAGTAGAGGCCCGGGTAGAAAAGCTCCACAGTTAAAATAAACAGACAGTAGTTACATTGGATTACATAGCGATTAACAATTTAACATAGCAATTACTTACAACATATTTACAGATGAAGAACATAGTACATCAGTAGACAACTAGAATCTTTATCTGTGAAGTACATAACAGACATTAACAAATGTTACAAGAAGAAGTTCTTGCTGTATAATAAGTACTAGGCTTAAGAGCATCTGAGCTTGCTATAATCAAGGTAGTTAGTGGAGTGGAAAGAAAGATAATGGTTGGATGGGGTGGATGATATTAGAGTGGGAGTTGCAAGGGCATAGCCAGCATGTTTTTAGGTGCGCTTTTAGTAAAGTTTTGAAGTGGGTGCATGATGGTACGGAATCTATAATTGTAATTATAAATCTAATATAAAATGTTATAATGCACCTTACAGTCTCTTTAAAATTTTGAGCACTACAGTGAGATATATCCTTAAATAGATAAGATATGTATGTGGTGCATGATGGTGTTGTGACCCAGAGCACAAAATGAAGCACATCCTTTTTAGAAGGAAGCTTGAATAAACCCCGTAATGAAAGCTAAAAATACAGCCATAGTGTTGCTTAGAAAGCATTCTGACAGGTTTCAGGCCATTATGAGTGGATGGGTAATAGAAAGATCACCCTGAGGATCACTCCGGTGGCTCTACTTGATAGAGCACTGGGAACTAACATCGAGAGACACGATGCCAGGGCACTTCCATGGGCTAGGCTTGTAAAAGCTTTAGGGCCATTAGCCTAGTACACACCTATGAACCTATGGAAGGGGTGTGAGTTAAGATGACATTTACTTAACCATGCAAAGGTTTGGTCAGGACTATGTAGCCCAAATAACCAGGTGTAATGGCCAGACGTGGGCAGAACTCACCATAAACTTTGCCATGGACCATTGCTTAATTTTTAAACTTTTTCTACAGTATTTAGTAGCTTATCAACTAGAATTAGAAGGCAGAGTAAATATAATTTATATATACACTCTAATTTATATTGTTTAAAGCTTTCTGTTATAATTTATTTATTAGCATTTGTTTGCCAGGATATTGACCACAGTTTTCAACCTTTTAGCACAAAAAAATCTGACTAAAGCTTTATAAACCTACACTGAACAGCATGGCTTTGATTAGCTGGGAGAAAATATTGCATTAAATCTCCTTCGCTGAGCAGTTTCTAGAGTGGGTCAGAGACTCTATGTGTAACACTTTATACTTCTGTAACAGTCCTGTCGTATCTTTTTATTGAAGTCTTTTTCTAAAAGTGTCATCCAGCAGTAATACTAACAAGAAGAAATGCAAATTCTTGAACCAGATGAAAATCAAGTATCCGTGCTTTGGTGAAGGGTGCACCGAAAATGAAGCAAAGTGTTTGGTTTGTAATTCTTACGTGTCTGTTGTAAACAAGGGTACCACTGATTTAGAATGACATGTTGCCAGTGAAAAACACAGAAACATGCTAAAGATGTTAGTTTCGTCTGCAAAAATCACGTCATTTTTTCACCTGAAACATTCGGCAGACTCTTTGAAGACACGTGCTGCCGAAGCAACATTAGCATTTCAGACTGTCGCTCATCGTCAGTCATATAAATCTATGGATTGCACTGCTGGTCTAATGTGTAGGCTGCTTGGTGACTCCGAAACTGCTAAAAATATTACATGTACCAGGACAAAAATGGAGGCAATTATTAACAATGTCATTGGTCCTCATACTGTTATGGAAGTAGTAAAGTCATTAAATGCCATTAACTGCTTTGGAATTGCAACAGATGCCAGTAACCATGGTATAGAGGAATTATTCCCAATAATCATTCAGTATTTTAATTGGCAAGCTGGTGGAACTCAGACTAGATTACTTGCACTGGACAGCATACCAAATGAAGTGTCTGAAATGATATGTAATTACCTGCTGGAAACCCTTAAGAAATACAGCCTGTCATCAAAATGCGTTACGTTTGTAGGAGACAATGCAAACGTGAACTTTGGGGGCATCAACAGGAAAGAAGGCAAGAATGTTTTTTCACAGTTGAAAACCAGTCTTAAGAAGCCATTGGTGGGCCTTGGATGTCCAGCCCATGTTCTTCACAACTGTATTAAACATGGTGCAGATTTAATGGCAGTTGATGTTGAAGCAATTGTGCTGAAGTTGTTCAACTATTTTTCTGTGTATGCTGTTCGTAGGAGGCTCTAAAAGATTTCTGTGAATTCATTGATGTTAACATCAATTTTTCAACATCTTTATAAATAACCTTCACACCGTCATCCCTGACACTACAGTCATCCAATACGCTGATGACTCTACCTTGGTCTGTGCCGCCCCCAACATTCATGAACTACTGACTAAAGCTCAAATAGTGTTTTCCAATACAGAGAACTGGATGCACCAAAACCACCTTTCCCGCAACTCCAATAAATCTAAAATAATAATTTTCCTCCCCTCCAAGGTTTCCTCCTTTGACAAAAACACTTTCAATGTCCTAAGCCAATCAAACACTGCGATAGAAGTAGTCCCCTCTGCAAAACTCCTTGGCATTACCTTAGACGAACACCTCAAATTCGATCTTCACATTCAACATAACATAAAGAAAACCCACCAAAAGCTAGGTATGCTATATAGGAGCAATCAATTTCTTTCCAACTGGAGCCCCTCTCCTAACCAATCTCTCCACTTCCAACACTTCTAAACTTGAAGCTTGCTATAATAAGATCTCCAAATTTGCCACTAAATCCAAAACATCAACTCACCACTGCCTCTGCCTTCAATCTCTGAATTGGTTAGAACTCCCTAACCACCTAGACTATCTCCAACTAACCTACGCTCACAAATTAATATTCTCCCCTGTTAAATGCCCAGCCTTAAAGAACATTCTTCCCTCTTACGTCCCAAACAGATCTCTGAGATCTGAACACCAAAACCTAATCTCCATTCACAAACCCAAACATCCCACCGGCCAGCTTCTACTCTCCTTCTCTCTAGGTAAAAAATGGAACTCTCTCCCTCCTTCTCTTAGGACTATACCTAACATTGAATCCTTCAAAAACCAACTCTTCCTACACCTATCTTCCAAATGGAAATGCTCCTGCTTTCACCCTACATAACTCTTCCCACTAAGCTCTCCATCCTCCTGCTCTACTATACTCTTAACCTTATTTTAATTTCTCCAAAGAACCTGAACTAGCTGACTTTAAATAAACTCCAAGCTTGTAAATATTGTGAACTTCCTAAGAGTAAAAAAAAAAAAAAAAAAGTGTTTTGCTTTTTGAAATTGTCTCATGATGTATATTACACTTGCTATTTTTTTTTTTTTGAATGTATGAATCTTACTCTTGATTTCATCTCAATCATTATGTAACCTTTTTTGTATTTTGTAACCTTTATTGTACTGTATTGCACATGGAGCTTTTCTCCCCGGGCCTCCACTGAAAATGGGCACTTCTTGGCCCAGTGGACTTCCCCAGTAATCAAACTGAAAATAAATAAATAAATAAATAAAACTATTAGCAGTTGCTATGCTACAGCAAAATCAGATGGCTCAGCCTATTTCCAGCAATTGAGAGGCTGTTGCAGTTATTCCCTGTACTGAAAGCACACTTTCAGAGTATAAATCAGCCACCAGTGCTGATAAAGAATTTTTTCAAGAACAGTTTTTCATAAGTGTATTTGTGGTTTTTGCATTCACTGATGTCAGTATTTCAGGTGAAAAGTGCAGCTACTGAAAGGGAAGAAACATTGGCTTTGGAGGTTTGTAGCATCCTACAGTTGACAAAACAAACTCTGCTAAGCAGACAGAGTGAAACTTGTATTTCCCTGAAAGTGAGAGAACTACTGAAAAAACTGTGTGAAGATGGCCGAGATAAAGAATGCAAGACATTTGTGACAGAGGTTCAGTCCATGTACCAAGGGTACATTGATTATTTGGAAAAGTGGATGACACCCTTCAATGAATTTCAGTGCTTTCGTTGGATGTATTTAAACAAAGTGAAAGTAAGTTCGATGATCTGTTGCCATGCGTACAGTATATGAGCAAAAAGGGTATTGTAGATGATGTACAGTTGTTTGACCAGTACTGCAACCTGAAATCATTCATAAGACAGAAAGATGACACGTTTTTTTGACAGTCTCCTTCATGAACAGTGGTGTTCATACTTTCAAAGTTGTGCAAATTAAGCCACTTATTCAGAGCTGCTTAAAATCAGGGAATTTTTCATTTGCATTCCTGGCCACAATGCCAGTGTTGAAAGACAATTTTCCTTGATCAATGCACAGTGGACAAAAGAAAGAAATAGACTGTCTTGTTGACTCTGTCAGAGAAATTTTTCTTACAAAGTACAATTTTAAGAACATTTCTTTTCTAGAGTTCCACGCCTATGTTGCTGAGAATAATGAACTGCTGAGAAAAGTCGCCTCATCTGAGAGATATGAAAACACAGTTTCACTATAACTTTTAATTTTGATGACTCATTTTGTGAGCTGTCAGATTAGTTGTAGTTAAAGTTTTCATTGTAACACACAGTCCAGTTGTACCTGTCCCTGCCGTGGTTACATGATGTAGTTGTCAACAAGTTCAGAAAGCACTGCAAAATCATAATATATCTTAGATCAGGATCATTGTTAGGCAGGTATATTGTTGTAGAATAGAAGGTTTATTAACTGAAAGTCAGTTTTAGGTTTATGGAGTCCTTTTATTTTAATTTCTATATTTCAGGGCATGCGCAAGGAGCATTTTGATTTAAATTAGTAAGACAAGGATGTGAAACCTTATGGGTGCAATATGCTGTGGGGATTTGCATGTACTCCGGTATTAAGCTTCTGCATTTATGAGCAGGAAACTTCTAGCAGTACCATTACATGAAGAAGAAAGCAACATGCCTTAACTCTTGAGTATTTTAAAGATCCGAACCTGTTCAGTAGTGGATTTGTTATATTTTCCATGAAACTATTCAGTGGTGAATTGGTTATTTTCTCCATCAACCTGTTCAGTAATAAATTGGTTATTTTGTCCTTGAAGCAAACTACCAGCTTAATGTAATTACATATTGAAATGTTATTGTACTGCAGTCCAGGTGCCCCCGTGTCAGTAAGGAATTATTTGTAGCAGCACTACACTGTCTTTTTTGAGCAGAAGAGGACGCATTCTCCTTTGTCCTCCCTTATCATGGCTTTGTCCTCCTTTTTGACCTTCGATGTCCTCCTTTGGGTTTGCAGGTATCTGGTAGCCCTATTCTAACCATTTACTGCACTTTTTATTTTCTGCTGCCTACTTTTTATTGCACTTTTTATTGTCTGCTGCCTAGTTTTTACTGTATTTTATTGCTATAAACTAATCTGCAGTCTTGTACTGCAATTGTCTGCCTTACTGGGCATTTTAAATCACTTTTATTACTGCCTCACTTTTTGTAAAGCTTTTTTAGATAGTTTCACTGTGTGAAAGGTATTGATTGGAAATTTTCTCCATTTGTTAAGCATCTGTTTGTTGTTCTGATTTTCCTGCCAAGCAGTGTATCATATAACTGATTTATTTGTAGTTAAAAGCATTCTCTAGTGTCTCGTTGCTCCTTTTTCTGTTTAAAACTTTCATTTAGTGTCTCACTGCTGTTTTTTCTGCTGTGATAAACATTTCTGTAGTCTCTTCTGCCTAAAATAGTGTAGCTAGTAGCTGTATCAGTTGTCCACCCCTACTATAAATTTGATCTGGGACACTCTTCCCAGTCCAGTCTCATTAGCTCATTCTACTTAATATATAGAAAAAAATGGGTCTATATTAGAACATCAAAGTTTCACAACTTCAAATGTTCTAATATCGACCCCTATTCAGCGAATGCTGAAAATAGTGAAGCTGCAGAACAACGAATTTCTTCCTAGGGAAGGAATTCAGTTAGCCATTCCTGTGGCTTCGCTATGTTCAGCACTGTGGTGGAAAGTTACGGGTCTGGATCAGGTAAGTGTGCGATTGTGTAGATGTGAGGGTTAGGGCACGGGGTAGGTGAGTTAGGGTTAGGGCGCAGGTCAGGTAAGTGTGCAATTGCGTGGACATGAGGGTTAGGGCAGGGTAGGTGAGTTAAGGTTAGGGTGCGGGTGAGGGGAGTGTGCGATAGTGACAGACCTTAGGGTTAGGGTTTGGGTTAAGGTAAGTGGATAGCTAGTGGTGTGTGTACAGTTTAGTGTAGGGTTAGATGTAGGATTTTAGGTGTATGTGTGTGAATTGCTGTTTTTTTGGTGTGTTTGTGTTGTGTGTATGTGTGTCGGAACAGCAAATTTTTTCCCTAGGAAAAAAATTGCTGTTCTGCATGTTGATATTGTCAGCGTTTGCTGAATAGGGGTCGATATTAGAACATTCAATGTTTTAAAAAGTCGATGTTCTAATATAGACCCAGAAAAAACACTTGGGAAGACCAACGCC
Source organism: Protopterus annectens (assembly GCF_019279795.1). Lineage (NCBI taxonomy): Eukaryota > Metazoa > Chordata > Ceratodontiformes > Protopteridae > Protopterus > Protopterus annectens. The sequence goes on from NC_056749.1 coordinate 248,658,177, forward strand.
CTTAGCGTCTTAACCTTGAATTATCTTCTGTTCCTCCTTTCTCCCTTTCCACTCTACAAAAAATATATATTCAGCTGCTTTTACAGTATTTGTGTTTCCTCCTGCTTTATCTTGCTTTTTGGCTACTTGTTCTCTAAAGTGTTCAATTGCATCTTTTCTGCTGCATTTATTACTGCTTGTTTTTAGCTTGTTTAAATTGTGTTATTCTAAGCCTCTTAGTTTTGTTTTAAGCACTTGGGCTTTAGGCCAACCCCTTAGCTCTCCCTGGCCTCTCTCCCTCAGATTCTGATAAATATGGATGGACAATTTACTACGGTTTCTCCTGCCAGTCTGCTTGATATGGGTATCCTGAGACAGTATAGCAACTGCCTCATATACACGGACAACCATCTACTATTACCACCTCAGAACACAATGTGTGAGAGATGCAATTACATTAAGAGCCTAGAGTCTATGCTCTCTCCCTCACAAGACAGTATATCTGGCACTGAAAAGGTTATCAACACAATCACTACACCTCAAACATTGCCTACAGCTACACAACACACACCCACATATGTGGAGGTTCTCAACAAAACTTTACCCAAACAAAGTAGACCTCAGAGGCAAAAACACGTGAACTCCACAACCCTCCACACCACATACCATGCATAGTCCACACACCTGTGTCTCACAACCGTAAAGGCCTAACCATAACCCCAACATATTAGTCATAGGAGACTCCATTGTGAGACACACAGATGTACCTCTCACCAGGTTGAATAAGGAGAAAGTCATGGTTAGTTTTCTGTCAGATGCCAGAATTCGCCATATCACACACACACTCAGGTCTGTCAACAACAGGTACTGAAATGACTCTGTCATAGTCCATGCTGGGGTGAACGATTGAAGCGTTCCTCCCTGGACTAAATTAAGACAGACATGATTGAGCTCGCTGAATATGTGTCCCAGGCAGGTATGTCCCTAGCCTTAAGCAGTATTCTACTGTCATCAAGAATGATGCCTCAATACAAATAGAAAATTATTGACTTTAACAATTGGCTTAGTTTCTGGTGTCATTCAAGGGGGTCCAGTACCTAACAGCCTGGGAAGATATGATCTGCAGACCACAATGCTTTGCTAGAGATGGCCTCCATCTGTCTCACTTGGGCTTCAGGCTTCTGGCAATGGTCCTTGCCTCCCACATAGTGCCTTATTTTAGGAAAAGTCCTGAGGTCACTAAAACCAAAATAAAAATTTCAACAAAACACAAATTAAAGGTCATGCTGCTAAACGCTAGGAATCTAAACATGAAACTGCACTCAGTGCAAGCATTCTTAACCCAGGAAATGCTGACATTTGTACTGTCACAGAAACCTGTTTCAAAGCTGTGGAGAGCACCCCAGCCTTACCTGTTTACTCTTCCTATCACACATTCAGACCCCAAACTGTGGGCAGCAAAGCCAAAGGGGATGGAGTTTCAATATATATTAAAGACACACACACCTTCAGACTGGTCAAACTGTATGATGTACAGGAGACACTCCAGGTGCAGTTAACCATTGATAAGACCCCTATTCAAATCATAGCTAGCTATAGGCCCCCAAATTTGACTCAAGATACCCACTCCACCTATCAGGACCTCTTCGAATCTATCAAGGATCAACCCGTTACCCTGATCCTGGGTGACTTTAGCTACACAACAATAGAGTGGAAATATTACTCATGCCAGAATGTAAATGCCCAAAGATTCCTCGATTTTGTCAATGCAAATGCCTTGGAACAGCTAGTCAATACCCCCACAAGAGGTGATAATATCTTGGACTTGGAATAAACCAACGTGAGTAACCACTGCAGCACCCCTACAGTAGCATTCTCCCTGGTAAGATCTGACCATAAAGCAGTCACTTTCGAAGTTAGCATCTCCCCTGACTCCTTCTAGCTAGGGTCAAACAAAAATACTTCACCAAAGTTGATTACAACTGGCACCAGTGTCCAAATCTACACCAAAGTACTATACGAGCACTTATATAGATGCATGGAATGAGGAATACCTGATAGGACAAAATCATCCTCCACAAGGAAGAGTAAACCTATCTGGTGGACATCTGCAATAGATAAACTGTATAAAAAAAAGGAAAAAAATTGCTGTCCAGGACCATGAAGGAGCAGGTGCCCAGTTGGAAGCAATCTCTCCTTAGCCTGAACAAGTAAATAAGTGTACTAGTGAAATCCTCTAAAGCTAACTTCGAGTCCAAATTGGCCACATCTACTAGAGACAATCATAAGGCATTCTTCACATATATCTACAGTCTCAAAGGAAGCACCCAGATCTGTTCAGAACTGGTAGTCAAGGACACCACATAAACAAGTGCTGTAGATATAGCCAACCTACTGGCTGATATATTCAGTGAAAACTTCACCCCTCTGCCCCCTCATCAGTAAATCAGGACACCCCCAGTACCTGCCCCCCCTTATTTCTATGAAACAGGTCATCACTGCCCTCTCAAAGGCAAAAATACAGCCTCCATGGGACCCAATACTATCCCAGGCTGCATCCTACATGAACTCAGGCAGTAACTTGCAGCACCATTAGGAGCCCTATTCAACTAAAGCCTGAGTACCAGCTTTGTCCCAGCCCAGTGGAGGACAGTTACTGTCATCCCTTTACACAAAGGTGGAGTGTCCACCAATCTGGGAAATTACAGACCCATCATTCTAACTAGCCTGACCTGCAAGGCCATGGAATGGATTATAATGGACCTCATTAACGGGGACATTGACAACCTCCAAACACTTGACCCAACACTGTTTGGCTTTGTCAAGGGGAGGTCATATCTGTTAAATCTAGTCAACTTCTTTGCGACAATCACCAAAGCCATAGATGAGGGGAAGACAGTGCACACTGCCGACCTTGACCTGGCCAAAGTGTTCAACACTATTCCCCACTTGGGCATAATAGATAAACTCTCTCAACTAGGTATCAATCCATATGTTATCAGATGGGTAGCAAAGTGGCTCACTGATAGAACCCACCTAATCAAAATTGGGGAAGTCACCTCAAGCAGTAGACCTGTAATGAGAAGAGTACCCCAGGCATCAGTCTTGGGGCCTATGTTATTCGGGATATACTTCTCTGAGGTGCAGGCCAAAACCAGTGGGCTATGGCTGACCAAGTTTGCAGATGACTGCAAACTGGGTGTGGTCATCATTTCCCCAAGTGATGTGGACATCCTCCAAGAGGGTGTTACTCAAAAAATGACTGGTGCCAGAAACATGGCCTCAAGCTGAATGCCAAAAAATGCATCATCATCCCATTTGGGGAGAGTGACATCCTCACATATTATCACATTAATAACAATGTCCTAAGCACGCAATCAGTCTTGAGGGATTTGGGCACCCAGGTTGATAGCAACCTTACTTTTGACCACTATGTTGTTTCCATTGTATGGAAAGCTTTCTACATGGCCCACCTCATAAGTAAGGGTATCTCATCCTGGGATAAGGAGGTCATAACATCCCGGTATTCTTCCCTTATAAGGCCAATTATTGGGTAAAATACCCCATTCAGCATGTACCTCGCAAAGCACATGCAGCAGCTGGAGAGACCACAGAGATTCCACACCAGAAGAATCCAGGGCCTCAAACATCTACCCTACACAGATAGGCTAAAAGCACTGTCTCTCTACTCAGTTTCATACAGACTCCTCAGAGGTACCCCTGTCTGGCATAAAAAGCAATCTCAGACATCGCCTTGATGGTACTACTGCATATCCGCAAGTCAAGCTCCACTCGAATAACCTGCACTCGCAACCTTAACCTGGTCTGTGACATCAATAGAACTTGTTGGCAGGACAGATTTGTATCCCAGAGACTCCCCCATCTGTGGAATAGACTCCCTCTTCACGCTAAGCAGAGTACCTCATTATCCCTTTTCAAGCGCAACCTGGATACCTGGATGGGAAACAGAAAATACACCCCTGGGAATCCACCTGTGTCCCTGCTGGACAGGGGCTTTGGGTGCTGACTTGTCTAAACATGAGCTAAACTCTTCACTAGGCTTATAAGGGCCTCAGGTCCAGTAGCCTAGTAACTTCCTATGATCCTATGATAAATGTTCTAAAGCCATGTAAGAAGATGCAGATATGTGTGGTAAGCACAGTAGTTAAGGTTGGGGACCTTAGATTAGAGAAATTAATGCTTTCCATCTCACAACTGGTGGTGGATGAAACCCTGTCAAAGCATCAAAAGAAGAGGTCTTTCTTAGAGGCAAAGACATCTTTCCAGAAGGGCCAGGATTTCCTATGATTCCTATGAACTTTTACTATAAATTACCTAGAGACAATGCTATGAGAAAATGTTAATGTAAGGCTCTACATGGTTCAAAAAGCTCAGAAACCATCAGTCAGGGAGGAGATAAGGAAATGCTAAAGTCATGGGTTACTGAAGAGTCCATTAGTGGCTGACAAAGCCTCCTTATTTTCATTCCATAACTAGACACTACTGTCTGATTTTGTAATGACTTTGGAAGGTTCAATCATTTCTAAAGGTTTGGCAGCTACCTTATGCCCTAAGTAGATGAGCTACTGGAGTGACTAGGGTAGCCTAGGTTACTAAGTAGCCTGGATCTAACCAAGAGTTACTGGCAGAGTCTATTAACTTTAAGGGCTAAGGAAAAGGCTGCCTTTTGTTCAGCAGATGGATCAAACCCAATATACTGTTCTTCAGTTTGGTCTTCATGGGACTCTGCCCATCTTCTAGACATTGATGGACTGAATGCTGAAACTTCACCAAACCTTTGCTATGACATCATCATCCATTTTAAACACTGTGATTCTCACTTTCCTAAGGTGAAACAGTATTAATACTCAGATGTAGGAGTAACTGACAAAATACCTTGGACATTTAGCCTGGAAAGGATACCACAAAGAAAGAAGATTGAAGGCTGTAAGGAAGTGGCCTGTCCCTCAGTCCAAAAGAAAAAAAACAACAGGCAAGACCTTTTTTGGACTTAGTTATTACTGAAAGTATATATCTCTATTTGCTTTCATTGCATGCCCCATTACCAACATGATCACGGGGAAACTGCCTGAGTAAATCATATAGATGCCAGAGAACAAAAAAAAAAAAAAAACATTCCAAATGCTTGAACAAAACCTTTGTTCAGCACCATTTCTATTGTCACCTGACTTTTAAAAACTATTCACTGTATACACAAGTGCCTCATGGACTTGGCTGGAAACAGTGCTAACTCAAAAGTTGGACAATGAAGAGCATGTGGTTATCTAAGCAAGAAGTTGTGTATGACAGAAGCAAAATATTCTACTATAGAGAAGGCTTGCCAAGCCAACAAATGGGCTTTGGAGTTCCTGTGCTATTATCTGTTGGGCAGAGAGTTCACCCTTGTTATGGATATCTATTGCCAATGGTTTTACCAACAAAAGGAAGGCAATATGAAGTTCTGTAAGGGGGACCTAGCACTCCAGCCATTCCACTTCTGGATCTATCATTGCCCCATAATATAGACTGACTGTTTAGGGCTCACACATCTTCCAGTAGGCTGGAAGCCAGTAGGTAAAAACTGAGGGAGGGGGGTAATCTGCAAAATGGCATTGCTATTTCATTTAGTGAAAGCCCAAATGGAAGGGACACAGACCAAAATAGGAACTTTTTGGATGTATCAGTGTTATATTTAGGGATTTAGAGTATTTGACTAAGATAGAGTAGCTTTTAAATGGGAAAACACAATAATGCAAAGTAATGGGGAATAATCTGTTTAAGCTCACATACCCGAGGATTCTAGTGTCCAAAGTCAGCATAAGCCTGTGCTTTTTAAGGCCATTTTAATTCCAGTGCATCAGATGTCATTTGGGAACATCCAGAGGAGTCTAGAGCACTTTTGTGTGTTTTGCTGCTAAGCAAGAGATTGCTTGAGACTGGCACAATTGGCTTCAAGACAAATTCTAGCAAGAGGCACACAATTGCCGTAAGATATCCTGTTAATAGGAAACATGTTGGATGCCTGACCAGAAAGATTATGGTAAAGTGACTTTTAATTGTTGGCCTTGAAAGTGAAAGAGACTAATATGAAGACTAGTTTGAATAACTGTGACCATTCTTTGTATTGCAATGCTTTGGCTTTTATATTGTGGGGAAAGACTTTTGGTATTGAAAGACTTTATGTTTACAGAAGGCTTGCCTAGAAGGTTCAGACTTAAAAAAAATATTAACACTGAGAGAGATGCTGCATACTGGTGCTAAATACCACCTCTTCAGTGGCATAAATATTGAACTATATTTTTCACTGCAAACATCCTATGTTAATTTGCCATTTATGTTTTGCTGCATTTTAGCAGAGCAAACCCATATTGTGTTGTACCAATAAAACACTATAGCTCTATAGTTTTATGGAAAGCAATGTGTATTCACTGTGAACATTTCATAATGTGTGAGTGTGTGTGTGTGTGTGTGTGTGTGTGTGTGTGTGTGTGTGTGTGTGTGTGTGTGTGTACATTTAGAAACACACACACACACACACACACACACACACACACACACACACACACACACACACACACACACACACATTGTGGCATTAACTACCTTTTTCCCATTTTTGTACATAAGGTCAGGGCATCACATCAGCAGTGACCAGCACCTAGACATAATGTTCACATTGCCAGGTGGATAGCCTTGCAACAAGTGTGTGTGTGTGTGTGTGTGGGGGTGCCAGTTGTACCAATGTTCTTATGTGTTATCACTACTTAAATACTCTACCATATGTGGATATAGGCATCAGGAATATCCATTGCATAGTGGTACCAACCTACATGACTGTCCATTGTGTCTATGCATTAAGGTGCTTTTATCCTGCTATTAATATACACTGGCCAGCATGTTGCAGCTCTAAGAGGGTGTCTGTGGTGGAGGTATTCAACATTTGTTATACTACTTCTGGAATTGGTAGGCTATAATATGTAATTACATATTATAGCCTACCAGTTCCAATGTGTAGTAAATGTACTTTCATACCAGTAGTTAGGATGTTGCTAGGCATGGATGGTCATTGCACTTAATATCCATCTGTGTTACATTTTCCAGAACAGCCCATGTCACCAAACCCAGTACAGCAGCAGCAAATGGTGGACCTGGAGCAATCTGTGGGAATGTGCACCAGCATCGTCTGCCTGTTCTGAAGTAGTTCTGCCATTTGGAGAATTTTCTCTTGGGCACATGCGAGAGTGTGCAGAAAGTTAAGCTGCTGATGGGGATAATGCAGTTGGATATTTAGCATTTCTTTAATGTCCTAGGTTTCTACAGGCATAGGATGGTGGGACAGTTCTGATCACTGAGGTGGTATCACTATATCCTTGCCAAAAGCACAGTGGACTACTCAGCAACTCATAACTGGCAGCATCCTACTTTGGTTGCTGGTGCCATCCGAGGGTCCCAACATGACTGCCCATCCATCCAAGTTGAAAAGTATTTATTTTTATTTTATTTATTTTATTTTACATTTGTTGACCGGGCTAGTCTAGCTGGAGATATTTCCATTTTCAGTAGAGGCTCATGGAGAAAAGCTCCACACAGATATACAGAGTATAAAATATTGTTACATGGTGAAAAAAAAGGATTAAAAAAAACAAAATAAAAACAGGTAGTTAATACATTCTTGAGATAAAAATACTTAAGAAACGTTACAGTAAAACAGAGTAAAGTTTAAGAGAGCTAGAACAGATATACTACAGTAAGAGTTATGTACAATAGATAAAAACACTTGAGAAACAGTACAGTGAGCAGAATACAGCTTAAGACAGCTCAAAAACAGAATAGTAAGAGTTATGTACAATAGATCATATGAGATAGAATTATTTAAACACTAAGTTGATTAGAGTTTAGAAAGAGTCAGTCTTATTTACAAGTCAAAAGCATGTAAAAGTTTGGAAGTATGGCAAGAAGAGGAAGAAGAGGGGTGAAGAGGATGGTTAGTCAGGTTTACTACAAGGGCATAGCCAGTGCATTTGGAGGTGTTTTCTAAGTTTTTGTTTAAAGAGTGGCAAGGATGTAGTTAGAGTTAGTTCAATGGGTAGTAGGTTCCAGAGTTTTCCTGCTGTGTTGGTAAACAGAGAGTCACCAGCTGCATTATTAGACTTTGTTAAGCTGGCAAGAAGTTTGCTAGAAGAACGTAGGGAGTTCAGATTATTATATGGGACTGAGTTTTGAGAGTATATGGGTATTATTGGGTTGGTAAAATATCTTGTGGGCAATTGTGAGTTGGGGGATAATCAGATGGTTTTGGAATTCGAGCCAATTTAGTTGCCTAAGATTTGAACAGTGATGGGTTCTGAAGGGATTGCCAGTAGCAAATCTAGCAATGTTATTATAGGAGGTTGCTAATTTGTTAAGGTTGGTTTTCTTAAGGTTGGTAAATATAGGTGAAGCATATAGGAGGGCTGAGATTAGATGGGAGTGAGCAATCTTGGCTCTGGCTGCTGAAGTTAAAAATGGATTTATTCTGTATAAGGAGCCTATTTTTCTGTTTACTGTTTTAGTGGTATTGTTTACATGGTAATCAAATGAGAGATTATTATCAATGGTTATTCCTAGACGTTTAGTGGTAGTGTCAGGGAGAATAACAGTACTATTATTTGAAGAGATAGAGAAGTCTAAGGGGGAAGACCTAGTAGTGGGTGTAAAGAGAAGGAGTTTTTTTTTTAGCATTCAGAAGGAGACAGCATTTGGAAAACCATGTTTCTACAGTGTTGAAAACATCTTGAGTAAGAGAATATAGTTCAGATGGAGAGGTTGATGAGCATATTAGTGTGGAGTCATCTGCATATTGAATACAAGTGGCTTGTGGAATTGCTACATGGAGATCATTAATAAATAAGGAGAAGAGAAGTGGTCCAAGAATAGAGCCCTGAGGGACCCCAATGGTAACAGGTAAAAAGGATGAGACTTGATTTTCCCAGAGGACTGCTTGTTGTCTATTGCTGAGGTATGATGTGAACCATTTTAAGGACAGAGAATCAAAGGAGAGAGATTCCAGAATATTGATTAAGAGGGTCTGGTTAACCATGTTGAAAGCTTTAGAGAGGTCAATGAAGAGTGCAGATGAGAGGAGGTTTTTGTTACGGTTTCTATTGATGGTATCTGTGAAGGATAGAAGGGCAGTAGTGGTACTATGAGATGGTCTAAAGCCATGTTGACAGTGTGCTATTAGGTTGTATTGAGAGAGATGGCATAAAAGTTGTTTGTGAATGCATTTTTCCATAATTTTTGATAGGGGTGATAAGAGAGCAATTGGCTGATAGTTAGAGTAATCATTAGAGTTCCCGCCTTTATGTAAGGGGATAATGTGGGAGATTTTCCAAATATCTGGGATGGTTCCTTCTTGGATTGTCCTATTTATAAGGATAGATATAGGGTAAGCAATTTCCTTAGCTGCTTTTTGGAGAAATTGGGAAGGAAGTAACCATATTTGGTTGCATATCCCTAGGCATGTGGCCCAAAAGGAGTTCCTCCTGTGGTGCCACTGAAGACATTTGGCTCATGACGCCCAGGCCACACAGTCTGGTGTTGCAACTGCACAGCAGCATCAGTGGACATAGAGAGTGTTACCACTCCAACAGTAGTTAAGAGATTACTAGTATAGAGAATTATATTTATCTGGAGAACAGCTGATGAGAGGTAATTAATAAACAGAGAAACAGAATATGGCTGAGTATAGCATGTTGTGGTGTGCTGGAGATAGAAGTTTTATTAGATGAGAGAGACTGTCAAAATTTTACTTGGAATGGTGTACTGATTGGTTAATTAAAGAGTCATGTGAGCATATCTGTGGCACAGCTGAGTTATTTACGATGATCAATAGGAATTGGAATGATTAATAGTGTCAAGAGCTTTTTTAATGACAACAAAGATGCCTGCCATTAGTAGACTCTTGTCCATTTTGGAATAAATTGTGTCATTATTAAGGAATAAAACAAACTGCTTTTTACAATATTGGTAAAAACAAAACTGTGAAAAGTGTGCATTGGCCTTTGAAACCAGAATAGTTTACTTGTGAAGAAATGTTTTAAAGATTCTGTCTAAGTGTGATATAATTGCTATATGTAATGATTTGGAAGTATTCATGGTGGTGTTTTTTTACTTGTGGAGACTATACTGGCAGTTAGAGTGATGCTGAACATATGAATGATATATGAATGATAAGACTGCCATGATTTTGCACTGTTTTGGGCCTTGCAGTTGATGCAGGCCTCCAAACTCTTTTTGTTCACAAGACCTGCTGATGTAATTTACCATAAGAGTACTAAAAACCATGCTAATGTCAGACTTGAGCTGTGACACATGCATTAAGTACTGTAGTCTGTAAAACTAGATAGGTAGGGGTTCTAAGTTCTACACTGACATCCAACCTGGCATGGTTGTAATGTCATCTACCATAAGAGTACATAAAGCCATGTTAATGTCAGACTTGAGCTGTGTTATGTGCATTAAGTACTGTAGTCTGTAAAACTAGATAGATAGAGGTTCTAATCTCACTCTTGCCCATTTGGTGCGTGCACATCTCCCTACAGAACAAGTGTGAACCCCACATTGACTTCCAACCTGGCTTGGGTTTGCACTGTTTTGGGCCTTTCAGGTGATGCAGACCTCCAAACTCTTGTCCTTCACAGGGCCTGCTGATGTCATCTATGATAAGAGTACCTAAAGCCATGTTAATATCAGACTTTAGCTGTGGTGCATGTAAGTGCTGTCTTATGTAGTCTATAAAACTAGATAGGTAGGGGCTCTAATCTCATTCTACACCACTTGGTGTGTACGTGTGTGCACATCTCCCAATGGAACAAGTGTGAATCCCACACTGACTTCCAACCTGGCATGGTTTTGCACTCTTTTGGGCCTTGCAGGTGATGTAGGTCTCTAAACTTTTGTCCTACACAAGACCTGCTGATGTCGGCTAATATAAGAATAATAAAAGTCATGTTAATGTAATACTTTTTTACCAGGCTGTGGAGTGGTGATTCATTACTGCTTTTCTGTAAAAAAAAAAAAAAAGTCTAAGCTTGTTTCCCACCTTTCCTGTAACTAGTGTAGTCCAGATACAGATTTGCTGTATCCAGGACTGTTTATAAGTTTCTGAGCCCCCCAAGCCTTTTTGTGTTGGAGGGAATCCTTCTAGCTAATCAGTGGGAGTGATAAGCACTAGGTAGCCTATCTACCACAAGAGGAGTGGTTTCTGGCCCAGAAATCAAAGTTTAGTGGCTGTTTAGGCAGTTGTTCCATACCCTTCAACTTTCTGGTTTAAAAGCCCACATTTGCACTTGTTTCCCACCTTTCTTGTAACTAGTCTAGTCCTGATACAGATTTGCTGTATCCAGGACTATTTGCAAGCCTCCGAGCCCCCAAGCCTTTCTTTGTTAGAGGGAAGCCTTCTAGCTTATCAGTGGGAGTGATAAGCAGTAGGTAGCCTATCTACCACAAGAGGAGTGGTGTCAAGCCTTGAAATTGTAGTTTATTGAATGTTTGAGCAGTTTTTACATTCCTTTCAACTTTCTGGTTGAAAAGCCCACATTTGCATGGGTTCACACTTGTTTAAGCTCTGCTCCACGGGGCCAACTGGACGTAAACTATTACTGGTGGCAGAAAGTCTGCTCTTCAGTTTTTCCCATAGATCTTGCTAGTTCTTTCCCTCTTGCACTTCAAATAGCCAAATCGCTTTGCACTTCAGCAGTTTTTTTAGCAATTATTATAGCATACCTAAGAGCCATCAGCACTAGTTGTTCTTCATGGAAATAGCTCCCGTACTAAGTAGGTATGACCACCCCTCCTGGCATGATTAAAGTTCAGTTCCCTGTGCATTCTCCTATTAACCTGGTTCACTAGGACATTCTGAGGCAGTGTACCAGCTGCCTCATGTCCTCAGACAACCCTCTCCTCTTACCTCCTAACACTCAGACTTGTGAGAGATGCACTTATATCACCAAATTGGAAGCTATGCACTCTCCAGCCAAGACCGGACTAGCTGGTCAAGAGGAGAGGGTCAACACCTGCACCACACCACATGGAACACATAGCCCTTTAGAACACCCACTATCACAGCTCTCACATAAAACTACACACCCACCTTCATGGATGCACTCAATAAAAAATTACCCAAACAGCAGAGACCGCCAAGACAGAAACTCACCGGACCACCACAACACAGCACAAACCACAGGACACACAGCTCACCTTCACAGTGTGGCCCTCAACCTAAGCCCCTAAGGCTAAATGCCTTACCCAATACACTAATCATAGGTGACTGAACAGTGAGGCATACAGATGTCCCACTTACTAAGTTGAATAAGGAGAAGGTAGCAGTCAGCTGTCTATCAGGTGCCAGAAATCGACACATAACACACTCATTCAGGTCACTCCACAACAAGTACAAGTATGACTCTGTCATTGTCCATGTGGGTGTGAATGACCTGAGATGCACCTCCCTGGACTGCATGAAAAGAGACATGGTGGAGCTCTTGGATTATGTGGCCCAGGCGGGTATGACACCAGTACTGAGCAGTATCCTTCTGTCACCCAGAATGATACCACAGTACAAACAAAAAATGATTGACTTCAACAATTGGCTAAGTTTCTGGTGTCATTCTAAGAGGATCCAGTATCTGTCTGCTTGGGATGACATGATTGACAGACCTCGATGCTTTGCCAGAGATGGCCTGCATCTGTCACCCCTGGGTTTCCAAGTACTAGCTAAGGCTCTTGCGACCCATATAGTGCCTTTTTAAGGCAGTGTTCCAAAGACAAAATGACCACCATAACAGCTATAAATAAATGCAATCAGAGGGTCATGCTGTTCAACCCTAGAAGTCTAAATATCAAGATGCACTCACTCGAAGCACTCCTCAAAATGGAGAACATCGACATTTGTGCTGTAACGGAGACCTGGTTTAAACTGGCAGAAAGCACCCCTGCACTACCAAGCTATAACTCATTCCACATCTTTTGGCCACAAAATATGGACTGAAGCTCAAAAGGCGGTGGTGTCTCCATATTCATAAAGTATATGCACACCTCCAGACTAGTAGCCCAGCACAATGCATCTGAGATACTTCAGGTACAACTAACATTGGGTAAGACTGCTATAGGTCCCCAACCATGTCACTAGACTCTCACGCCATGTTCCTAAGCACCCTGGAATCTATCAAGGTCCAACCTAACACTCTCATACTAGGAGACTTCAACTACCACTCCATCAACTGGGAAAACTACTCAAGCACCAATGCACTGGCCCAAAGCTTCCTGGAATTCATCATTTCCAATGCCCTGGACCAACTCATTCTTACCCCCACTAGAGGAAACAGCATCCTTGACCTGGTTATTACTAACATGGGCAACCATTGCTCTACACCAATAGTCAATTCCTCCCTGGTTAGATCTGACCACAAACTAATCACCATGGAAATCCACATCTCACCCACACCCCCCGCAAAGGTATCCACCATGAAAAACTTCTCCAAAGCTGACTTTGGACGCCTAAAAACAGAGGTGGCCAACTTCATGGCACCCATGCCAATGGAAAATAGATGCATGACTGCAGAATCATACACCAATGCACTGTACGAACACGTACATAGATGCATGGAACTAGCCATACCCAACAGAACCACAATACTCTCCTCCAAATAAAGGAAGTCAGTCTGGTAGTCCCCTGCCATTAATAAACTCTACAACAGAAGGAAAAAACTACTGCAGGAAAAAGGTGAAGTCCCAAGACTGGAAAAATTCCTTTATTAGCCTCAGCAAAAAGTTGAGATCCCTCATCAAAACCTCCAAAGCCAGCTATGAAGGCAGAATTGCAGCAGACACTAAAAACAACCACAAAGCCTTTTTTAGTTATATCAAGACTCTCCATGGCAATACCCAGATTTGCTCTGAGTTACTGCACAATGATACCTCCTATACTGAGCCAACAGATATTGCCAACATACTGGCTGACAGATTCAGTGCCAACTTTACCCCTCTCTCCCTCCCTAAAGGACCAATCTCAATACCAGAAGAATGCCAGGCACCCTGCATTACTGCAGCACAGGTTAAAGCTGCATTGTCTAAGGCCAAGAATACAGCTTCCATGGGACCCAGCAATATCCCTGGCTGTGTTCTACATGAATTACAAACATGAACTGGCACCACATCTATGTGCTCTGCTCACTCACAGCCTCACCTCAGGCTTTGTCCATAATGAATGGTGCACTGCTACAGTCATCCCTCTCCATAAAGAAGGAGTGACTACGGACCCTGGAAATTATTGCCCCATTAGCCTGATGTAAGGCTATGGAGCACATCATTAAGGACCTAATTGACAAGGATATAGGGAATTGCCAAACTCTAGATCCCATGCAATTTGGTTTTGCGAAAGGTAGATCTTGCCTGCTCAACCTGGTTGACTTCTTTGAGTCAGTTACCAGAGTGGTGGTTGAAGGTAAGGCAATTCATATAGTCTACCTCGATCTGGCCAAGGTCTTTGATACCATTCCTCACTCAGGAATTATTGATAAACTCACCAAACTAGGCATCAACCCCTATATCATTAGGTGGGTTACAAATTGGCTCAAAGATAGAACACACAATGTGAAAGTAGCAGACTCCAAGTCAGACTGCCAACCAGGCATGAGTGGAATACCACAGGGATCGGTCCTGGGTCTTTTCCTGTTTGACATGTACTTCTCAAAAGTCCAGGCCAACACAGAGGGAGTCTGGCTGACCATATTTGCAGATGACTGCAAGCTGGGAGCCATTATTAACTCCCAAAGTGATGCAGACATCCTACAGAAAGACCTCACTGAGACAAATGACTGGTGTCAAAACCATGGCCTTAAGCTTAATGCCAAAAAATGCATCGTCATTCCCTTTGGGAAAAACTCAGTTCCCACTAATTACCACATTGGTGGGAGCCCACTGAACACTGAAGGTGTTATAAGAGATCTGGGTACACAGGTTAACAGCAACCTCTCCTTTGACCACCACATTGCCACTGTGGCCAGGCAGTCCTTCTATGTGGCACATCTCATTACAAAGGATTTTGCGTTCAGGAAGAAAGAGTTCATCATTTCTCTCTACTCTTCCCTCATTAGACCAATCATAGAGTATAATGTCCGATTTGGCATGTACCTCACTAGACACCTGAAACAGCTGGAGAGGCCACAAAAGTAGCTCACAAAGAGGATCCTAGGCCTTAAACACATGTCCTACATGGACAGACTCAAAAAACTTCAGCTATTCGCTGTCTCATACCTTCTACTAAGGCGATCTCTGTTTGACTTACAAAGCCATGTCTGACCCAGCTCTGTTAGAAATGCTACATCTAAAGAAATCCCAATCCCTCTACACCACATGCTCCAGAGACCTCAACCTCATTACCACAATCAACAGAACATGCTGGAGGGACAGGTTCATAACCCAGAGACTGCCCATGCTGTGCGGCTGTGCAATAGACTTCCCATACATGTCAAACAGAGCACCTCACTAGCCCTCTTCAAGAGAAATCTTGATGAGTGGATGGGAACTAAAAGGTTCACCCTGGGGATCACTCCACTGGCTCTACTTGATAGAGGTACTGGGAACTATTGACAGGCGGGACAATGCCAGGGCATTTCTATGGGCTAGGCTTGTAAAGGCCCCAGAACCATTAGCTTAGTACACACCTATGAACCTATGAACTTGAGCTGTGGCATGTGCAGTAATTTCTGCATTTTGTAGTCTGTAAACTTAGATAAGTAGGGGTTTTATTCTTACTGCAATCAACTGTGTGTGTGTGTGTGTGTGTGTGTGTGTGTGTGTGTGTGTGTGTGTGTGTGTGTGTGTGTGTGTATACTGTGCAGTGTGATGTAAATTTAGATAACTAGTGGTGCTATTCTCACAGCAGCCAACTTGGTGTGTGTGGATGTTAGAGCATTTTACATCAGCCTATGGGATGCTGTCCACTTATCTTCAACAGACACTGCTAATGACATTAGCAATAGACTATTGCTTGTGTAAACATCAAAACAGGCCATGGTTAGGCAATGGCTGACAGATGCTTACATGTAAGATGTTATTAACTTTCTGGTGTCATTCTAAGGTAAAACATTACCTGGCAGTGTGCAGTAACATGGTGGATTGAGTAAGCTGCTCTGCCAGGCATATGGCAATAGCCTGGACCATAGTCCTGTTATTTGGCAGGTTTGCAACAGCATATTTACAAATGTGACAATGTAAAACTCCAGCAAAGTAAGGGTCATATTGCTACACCCTTGCTGTTCACAGCGTAAAACACATTCTTTGTAATCACTCATTGCCAGTGAAGATGTGGATGTCTGTGCATGCACAGAAAACTTGTTCACCTTTGCAGTTAAGTACTTTGGCCTTGCAAGGCTACAATGCCTTTCAAACAACCAGACAGCAAATGGATATTGTGTGAACTAATGTGTGATTACAGTTTTGTGTTCTGGGAACCTAAATGTACAGTATGACATACATAGGACATGCTGGAGGGACAGGAACATCTCCAGAAGATGGGCACTCCTCTGCAGTAGGCCTCACATCCATGTCAAACAGAACACTTCCATTACCCTATTGAAGGGTAGGCTGCATGAATTGCTGGGAAACTGTTATCTAACATGGATCACTGTCTCTGTGGACCTTTCTAGACCAACCTTGGACATCTATGTCACCAGACATTGAACATTATATTGTGATGCATGAGGTATGCTCCTAATCACCATCAGGTCACTAGCCTAGTCGCATCCTATGAACCTCAGAACCCAAGGCATAATACATGCAAAACTGAACTGATTTGTCTGGGTGCTGTTCAAGGCATCTACCTGGAAAAGGATAAAACAAGCCTACAGACCCTTACATCATCTGAGACAAGAGTGTGGCTCAACAAAGAGGCTGTGGCCTGCTTCTTATCTTGGGAATGGTGTTCATGTATCCCAGCAGAGTGAGGTCATGGTGAGACCAGCAGTAGTAGTAGCCAGGCAGTACCCTACTTTTCAGCATTCTTAAAAAGGTAATTCTTTGTTTTAAGTAAGCACTGCTTGATTTGTTTCAATGTCAGAATAAGCACCTAAATACTTCATCCTTAAATTGTCAGGGCCTACGTATTAGTTTCCCATCGAGTGTTCAGCAGTCCTCGAGTGACATTTTTCCTGAGAAAGCATGATGGAATTTACCCCAATACCAAACTGCAGACAGGATAACTAGTCTGCAGTGACAAGCACTGTCCCCATAGTTCCAAAACAGATAATTGTGACACTGATATTCTCAATAAAACTGCTTAATTAATCAAAAAGGGTCAGTTACCATGGATATGAACTTTCCCACTGTGACCATTACCACATTGGTGGACATGGGCACCCAGAAGCAATGTAGAAACTGCCTCATGTTTACTGATAACTGGTTCGTTCTCAAACAAACTGATATGATAGGTGAGAGATGTATTTACAGAGTGTCACTGGAGGCAAAGCTCTCACATGGAAGTACTCCTAATGTCAGTAAGGTAGTCAGTAGTACACACGCTGCACCAATTACACACAATTCAAAGCAGACATAAGCTGAGGCACTGAAATGTAACTTTCATAAGTTACAAAGATCTCATAGACCAAGTACAGTTGACAAGTACCCCCAGTAGCCCCAAATGCACTCTGTAAAAAACAACACCCATATCAACACATAGAGCCTCTTCATATGGAGGCTCAACCTATAAGCCCATAAGACAAACCACCACACAATCCAGCATTCTAGTCATTGGAGACTCCATTGTGAGACACAGTGATGTCCCTCTCACCAAGCTGAGTAAGGAGAAAGGCATGGTCAGTTGCTTATCAGGGGCTGGTGCCAAAGTCATGGCCTTAACCTCCATTTAAACAAAATGTATTATCATCCCTCTCAGTAAGTGCAATGTTCCTGCTAACTACATCAGTTACAAAACCCTAAGTACAACCTCACTGGTGCGAGACCTGGGCACACAGGTTGACAGCAACCTTACCTCTGATCACCATGTCTCCACAGTAGTAAGAAGGACATTCTGTATTGCTTATCTCATAAGTAAGGGCATTGCATCCAGAAAAGAAGAATTTATAACCTCTCTGTACCCTTCCCTCATAAGGCCAATAATGGAGTACATACTTTTGGTATGCACCTTTCCAAGCACCTGCAGCAATTGAAGAGACCACAGAAGTTCTTCACATGGATAACTCAAGGTCCTCAGCATCTGTCCTATGCAGATCATCTGAGATCACTGTCACTTTATTCTGTTTCATACAGACTACTCAGAGGCAACCTATGCCTTGCATATAAGGCAATCTTTGACCATGCTTTATTGGAAATGCTGCATATCCGCAAATCAAATGGTACACGGGTTACTCACTCTAAAGACCTTAACCTACTAAGTGACAATAATAGAACATGCTGGAGGGACAGATTTGTCTCCCAGAGGTTACCACACCTTTGGAATGGATTACCACTGCATGTCAAACAGTGAACCTCATTGGCCCTCTTCAAACGCAATGTGGATGATTGGATGTGTAACCGTGATTCACACCTATGTCCCTCTTGGACATGGACAATTAGTGCTGATCATGGAAATATGGGTAGAACTTGGCTATGCTCGTAAGTGCTCTAGGGCCATTAGCCTGCTAACTTCCTATGATTCTATGATATGACCAAGTCATAGTCCATGTGGGAGTACATGACCTGAGACATACCTCCCTAGACTATACTTAGAGAGACATCTCTGTGTTCTTGAAATATGTGACCTAGGCTGGTATGAGGCTAGCACTGAGCAGCATTTCACCTTCTCCAAGGATGATGCCACAATACATACAAAGATCATTGATGTTAATAATTGGCTTGGCTTCTGGTGTCAGTCTAAGGGGGTGCGATATTTGTCAGCAGGGAAGGAGATGTTAAACACACCAGGCTGCTTTGGCATGGATGGTCTGCTCCTCTCCCTTCTAGGCTTTGGAATATTAGCTAAAACTGTCTTCCCCATAGTGCCTTTTGTAGGCTCTGCCAATCTGAAAATACTTCCGACATAGCAAGTAAAACACAAGAAAATCTGAAGATATTACTGGTAAATGCTGGGAGTCTGAACAAAAGACTTCACTCCTTAGAAGCACACCAACAGTGCAAGGTTATTATGCCTTCCACACATTTAGACCAGCTACTTCACAGGCAGGGACTAAAGGTGGAGGTGTCTCTATGTGCATCAAAACTAAATGTACTTCAAGGCTGGCCAAACAGGACAATACACTTGAGCAGCTCCATGTTCAAATCACCATAGGCAAAATTCAATCATAATTCCGTGGAAGCTATAGGCCCCCCTGTATGACCCAGGAAACCCATACCATGTATTTAAAATGATTAGAAACAATAACCATCCAACCGAATACCATATTCATGGTTGACTTTAGTTACCCCACTATTAACTGGGAATCCTATATGACACCACACATATACAGGCACAGAGATTCTTGACTTTTGCAATCACAAACTTCCTGGACCAGACAGCCAAAACACCAACCAGGAGTGCAACCATACTGGATCTGGTCCTCACCAATATGGGAGATTCATGCACACCTCCTACGGTAATGTCTTCCCTGGTAAGTCCAAATGCAAGGTGGTATTCTTTGAAGTAAAAATAAAACATGGACCCCAGCTTGTTTTAGCTCGGTGGATCCTGTTTGGGTTTCCTGCAGACTACAACACCAGAAACGAGAAGGAGAGACTTTTTGCTGATTCTAAGTATCTTAATGGCTTTTTCTTGACTGTTTTTGCTTATTGCACTTTAAAAGCCGTTTTTACTGTGGTTCTGTTGTTATTTCTTCTGCATTTTACTGTGTGTGCACTTTGATTTTCAGCTTAAAGTTAATTTAAACTGCATTTACTACTGTAGGCAGTGTGACAGCCTTTTCTGTGCATATTTGCTGTTTAAGTAGCCTTTTCTTGCTTAATTTCACAAAAAAACAACCCCCCCCAAAAAAAATAATATCTGTACTGCCTGTTTCCCACCCTTTCCTATACTAGAATAGTCTGGATCCCAGATTTGCTAGTTTCAGGACTTTAGTTTGTGTTTCTGAGTTGTCCAGACCTTGTTATGGTAGTGGGAAGTCTTTCTGCTTATCAATGAGAGTGGTAAGCATTGAGCAGCCTATCTGTCACAAGAGGAGTGGTTTCCAGCTCTGAAATTAACCATATTGGCCATTTTGGGCTGATTTTTATCCCTTACAACTTTCTTAGTTAAAAACCCATGTTTGCACGGGTTTGTGCTTGTTTTAGCTTGCCAGATCCTCTTTGGGCTTCCTGCAGACTACTACAGCACCAGAAATGAGAAGGAGAGACTTTTTGCTGATTCTAAGTATCTTAGTGTCTTTTTCTTGACTGTTTTTGCTTATTGCACTTTAAAAGCCATTTTTCTTGTAGTTCTGTTGTTATTTCTGCTGCATTTTACTGTTAAATCATTTTACTGTGTGTGCACTTTGATTTTCAGCTTAAAGATAATAATTTAAACTGCATTTACTACTGTAGGCATTACACTCAAGTGTGACAGGCTTTTCTGTGCATATTTACTGTTTAAATTGCTTTTTCCTCCTTAATTTCACAAAAAAAAAAAAAAAACCCAAAAAATATTATCTGTACTGCTCGTTCCCTGACCCTTTCTATACTAGAATAGTCTGGGTCCCAGATTTGCTGGTTTCAGGACTTTAGTTTGTGTTTCTGAGTTGTTCAGACCTTGTTGTGGTAGTGGGACGTCTTTCCGCTTATCAGTGAGGGTGATAAGCATTGAACAGGCTATCTGTCGCAAGAGGAGTGGTTTCCAGCTCTGAAGTTAACCTTATTGGCCGTTTTGGGCTGATTTCTATCCCTTTCAACATTCTGAGTTAAAAACCTGTGTTTGCGTGGGTTTGCGCTTGCTTTAGCTCACTGGATCCTGTTTGGGCGTCCTGCAGACTACTGTAACACCAGAAACGAGAAGGAGAGAGTTTTTTCTGATTCTAAGTATCTTAGTGTCTTTTTCTTGACTGTTTTTGCTTATTGCACTTTAAAAGCCATTTTTCTTTTAGTTCTGTTATTTCTGCTGCATTTTACTGTTAAATCATTTTACTGTGTGTGCACTTTGATTTTCAGCTTAAAGATAATAATTTAAACTGCATTTACTACTGTAGACATTACACTCAAGTGTGACAGGCTTTTCTATGCATATTTACACAAATGTTCTTCGGGAGTGGCTGACACAGACAAGCAGCTGTTGTCAAAGCTATGGACTAAAACTAAATGCTAAGAAATGCATAACAGTATCCTTTGGGAAGTCATCCATCCCTGGTAACTATCATGTTGACAGCACACCCCTTAGAGTTGACCCAGTAGTCACGGACTTAGGGACACACATAGATAGTAATCTAGCCTTTGATCATCGTGTGTCTACAGTTGTGAGGAAATCATTATATGTTATGCAACTTATAAACAAAGGTATGCCATCGAAGTCCAAGGACATCATTATTCCACTTATTTGGGATTCATCAGACCTATCATTGAGTACAATGCCCCCTTTGCTATGTACCTAACCAGACATATCCAACAATTGGAACATCCACAGAGGTTGCTCACTAAAAGAATAGGGGGTGTAAGTAAAATGTGCTATGCAGACCACCTCAAGGCCCTATCCCTGTATTCTCTCTCCTACAGGTTTTTGAGGGGAAATCTATGCCTGCTATACAGGACAATGTTAGATCCAACTCTTATGGACCTCCTGCATATTCACAAAACAAAGAACACCAGAATTACCTGTTCAAAAGACTTAAACCTTGCCTTTGATATAAATAGGACCTGCTGGAGAGATAGGTATGTATCCCAGAAACTACCCCATCTATGGAACAGGCTCCCCATCCATGTGAAGCAGAGTTCCTCCCTAACCCATTTCAAGTACAGCTTGAACAATTGGATGGGAAACTGGAACTTCATCCCTGGTTTGGTACCTCTATCTCTAATGAACACAGGTAACCTGTAAATGGTTCATCTTCTAGGTCATGCTTACACTTATCAAGGGTATCATAACTTGTCAGAGATTTGGGATACATGGCTAGGCTTAAAAAGGGGTTTGTGGTCATTAGCCTAGTAAACACCTATGAACGTATAAGAGGTTAGGTACAAACTAGTATGTCAGCTGGTGGATAGCCAACTGGCTCACAGACAGGACCCAGGAAGTTGACATTGAGGAGTCCACCTCTACAAAGAGGCCAGTCAAAAGTGGACTCCCTCACATATCAGTACTCGGACTGCTCCTTTTTGGCATTTACTTCTCTAAAGTCAAGGCCACTGTCATTGTGGTCTCTGGCTGACTAATTTTGCAGGTGACTGCAAATTAGGAGCTGTCATTGAATCCCACACTGATACAAATGTTCTCCAGGAGGGGCTAACACAGATATATAAATGATGTCAGAGCCATGGACTAACACTAAATGCCAAGATATACACAGTACTATCCTTTGGGAAGTCAGCCACCCCTGGTAACTATCATATTGACAGCACACCTCTAACAGTTGACCCAGTAGTCAGGGACTTAGGGACACACATAGATAGTAATCTAGCCTTTGACTGTCACATGTCTACAGTATTGAGGAAATCATTCCATGTTATGCAACTTATAAACAAAGGTACGGCATCTAAGTCCAATGAAGTCATAGTTCCACTGTGTTCAGCATGCAGCAGACCTATCTTTGAGTGCAATGCTCCCCTTGGTATGTTTCTAACCAGGCATATCCAACAAGTGGAATATCCACAGAGGTTCCTACCTAAACAAAAACAGGGCTTAAGTAAACTGTTCTATGCAGACCACGTCAAGGCCCTATCCCTGTATTCTGTCTCCTACAGGCTTTTGAAGGGAGATGTATGCCTGGAATACAGGGTATTGTCTGACCCCACTCTGTACCTCCTGCATATCCATGAAACAAACAGCATCAGAATTACCCATTCTACAGACCTACACCTTGCTATGGTATAAATAGAACATGCAGGAGAGACAGATATGTATCCCAGAGAGTGCACCCTATATGGAACAGGCTCCCTATCCATGTGAAGCAGAGTTCCACCCTAACGCACATCAAGTGCAAGTTAGACAACTGGATGGGGAACAGAGCACTCATCTCTGGTTTGGGACCTGTGTCTCTAATGGACACTGGCAAACTGTAAGTGGCTCATCTCTCAGGCTCCTGCTTGTAAATGCTTCATCTCCCAACCCCCTGCTTACACTTATCAAGGGTATCAGAACTTTTCAGGGATGTGGGATGCATGGCTAGGCTTAAAGAAGCCATTGTGTTCATTAGCCTAGTAAACAACTATGAACCTATGAACCCATGAACCTATACTGTATTACCTTTCTGCTGACATATGTCTTCTGTGCTGACATTCAATCCTGTGCTCTGACGTTGATGGGTTGATTATAGATGTATACCCATAGATGTGTACTACACAACCCTGAAAGTAAAACATAAACATTTTGCATAAGACACATGTCATTGTGTGACTCCACAGCTCTTACAACAGCATTCACTGGAATGTACACAAATTATTATGCTATCCAAAGTATAAATGGCAAAGTACAATATCTGTAAATGACAAGTACAAGTAGCATGTCAAAAGCACCAATGGATGATGGAAAGTCATACTAATGTAGATAGTCACCCTGTGCATCAGACACATAGCTTTATTTCCCTTCATCCATGAGAATGATGATAGGGATGCGGCACAGGTATCACTTGCACAGGGTGTTGTTTGGGGGTGGAGGAAGCCTAGGTGGTCCCAATAGGTTGGCAAGCATGTGTGTGAGTCAGAAAGAGAAGTAGGCAAGATAGACAATGGAAATGTTGAGTGTAGGTCTGTAGGTGCCCTCAATGTGACAGTGGTGTGTGAGTGTTTGCATGAAGACAGGCAAGCTCAGTGCTAGCCCTATGTGTCTTTATGTTGGACAGCTGTGAGTCATACATGGTAGAGCTGACAGTTCATCTTCTCCACCCCCGAACATGAGACGTGGCTCTGCCAGGAGTTGCACTGGCACATCCACACCCAAGGTCAGATGCTGTGCTACTACCTGAGGGTGACTAATGTCTGCTGGGCATGTGTCCTCCATGGGAACACCCAGAACCATGAGCCCATGGCCTGCTACATCTTGGTGTGGACAGCATACTCCCCTCTGGAGTGCCGGATGTACTTGCAGTACAGGAGCATGATTGGGCATGGCTATGTTGACTCTCAGCAGATTTATTTGCTGACCTACACCCACGAGGCCGATGCTCAACTCCAGTCAGATGTTCCATTACAGACAATGTGCGTTCCTAGACTGATAGTGTGCGATCTGTCTCAGACCTACCTCTTTCCACTGTGTCAGTCAACCAATCCAGGGTATCAGCAACACAGTAGAGGCAGTCATGGATGTCAGACTGTGCTGCATCCATAACCCTGAGCATTCATCAGGAGTTCCTTTCTGAATGTTCCTGTGCCTCCATGACAGCCCTAAATATATGCCAAGTGACACATGATGAGACACTTGCAGCAGGTGGTGGAGGCACAGCAGGCCTCCTAAGAGCACCCCATCAATCCTCCTGAGTGGAACCTCACCAACAGTTTGGCTACGGCCAGTGTCTACAGTCACTGAAGCTACAGTAGCCACACTTCCCTGTTCAATGTCCCTACCATTTGATTGTCCAATATCTGTGGCTTCAGGGGACTGGGTATGCATAGGCATACTGGCTGTGTACAGTGATAATGAGGGTGGATGAGGGATGTCAACCTCTGTGTCTGATTCAGCCTCTGCAACTCCCAGCTGTGCCTAACTTTGGCCACCATCATCATCAGGGTCTGAAGATATACTGACATCAGGCTGTGTAGAGGACAAAGACCAACATCCCTGGTCCCCTGTGATAAAAAGGAAAAAGCAATACATTAATACCTGCACTACTATGTTCTTCAGTACTATGGTGCAATACATGTTAAGCTGCATACACTGCTGCCACAATTACAGACTTGTATACCCCCCAATCTCACAGAGTAGGACATGTAGACATTATTTTCTAACCCCAATCTGTAATTATTTGGAAATAATTATTCATTAAACAAGAATCTTATGAGCAAAACATAAATTATGTACAGTGGTGACATTCTGCAAAAATCTGCACAGTTGGCAGTAATGACAAGCAGTAATGCCCTGACAATACTTTCAAGTCAATCATTATGGTCATACTTACAAGGCAGAGGTATGAGTCTAAACTGTGGACATTCAGAAAATATCTGTACAGTTGGCAATCATGCAGACAGTACATCATTCCAGCGAGCAGGCCTGTGATGGCACTTTAGCGAATACATTGAAATATATCTACCTCTCTGACAAATGAGTTTTCTGCTTACCAGCAACAGGAGCATGGCCTCATCCAATTCCTGATGGTCCTGAAAAAATTTGAGGGAGAGATAATGGCAACAGCACCACATTACGGTATAAAGGGGGTAATACGTCAAAATATCTCACATTTACAGTAGCTGCTATGTTAAAAGGTATGTGGGTCACAATCTCTATATGAGCTTAAAACGTCAGCTACCTTACCCCCCCAAAAAAAAAAACTGACACCAATGTAAAACTATATACACCTTGACATGCTGAATGCAACAGTATTCTAATGCTGATCTAACTAAGCATAACTGGAGGCTTCTCTTGAGAGGAACAAGTGCCACCCACGTCCACAACATATTGGATGATGGATGCCAGGGAGCTGTCCTGTGTAGCAAGGTTTATCAGGAATTCTTCTGTAGCTGTGAGAGGAGGTTCTGCTGCAGGCCCACCACTAGTGACCTGATGATCCCTGGTCACATCAGCTGCATGTTTCCTTGCTGCATTGATATTTGTGGCACGGTGCCACACCTGCTCATAGATATGATTTTGGTGACCCATGGTATTGATGTCATGCACCAGTTCATCCCACAAGGCTGCACGTTCTGACCTATTTGCCCTCCCTTTGGACAGCATGACCTGGTAATGTTGTTCATAGGTTCATAAGTTCATACTAGGCTATCTGCCCTAGGGCATTTATAAGCCCAGCCAGAGTGTGTTTGGCTTTCGCCACCCATTTTAAATTAATTTTGCTATGCCCTTTTTCGAGGTTAGTATACTGTGCCTCTGTCTAACAGTGACACAAAAGTGATACCCGGGGTAAACCTATGATCTCCCATCCACTCATCAAGATTCCTCTTGAAGAGAGTCAATGAGGGGCTCTGCCTAACCTGTACTGGGATTTTATTCCAGAGTGAAGGGAGCCTTTGGGTTATGAATCTGTCTCTCCAGCATGTCCTATTTATTTCAGTGCTGAGGTTCAAGTCTCTCGAGCACGTAGCTCGATGGGATTTGGATTTTCAGAGGTGCAGCATGTCCATTAATTCCGGGTTGGACATGGCTTTATACATCAGGCACAGATCGCCTCTGAGCAGGCGGTATGCCACTGAGTAGAGCTGGAGTTTCTTTAACCGGGCAGCATATGGCATCTGTTTGAGCCCTTTGATCCTCTTGGTGAGGTCTTTCCAGTTGCTGCAGGTGTCTGGTAAGGTACATCCCAAAAGGGGCATTGTACTCAATTATGGGCCTGATGAGGGATGAGTAAAGAGGCACGATGACCTCCCCTAATCTAGATGTGAATCCCTTCATGATTAGGTGAGCTATATAAAATGTTTTTCTAACCACTTTGGCCACGTGGTTGTCAAATGAGAGATTGCTATCAACTTGGGTCCCCAGGTCCCTAATTACTTCTTCCATACTTAATGGATTACCACCTATGTGGTAATTTGTGGGCACTTTGTTTTTGCCAAAGGGGATGACTATACACTTTTTGGTGTTTAGCTTGAGGCCATGGCTCTGGCACCAGTTGTCTGTTTCTATGAGGCCCTTTTGGAAGATGCTTGTGTCGGCTGGAGAGTCGATTATGGCACCCAGTTTGCAGTCATCTGCGAACTTGGTCAGCCACAGTCCTTCCATGTTGGCCTGTACCTCCGAGAAATATATACCGAACAAGAGAGGTCCCAGGACTGAGCCTTGTGGGGACTCCACTTGTAACTGGTTTGGAGTCTGACATGGCTCCAGCAATTCTAACCATGTGGGTTCTGTCTTTGAGCCAGTTTGCAACCCATCTAGTGACATAGGGATTTATATTTAAGCTGGTGAGCTTATCTATAATGCCCAAGTAGGGTATTGTATCGAAGGCTTTTGCGAGGTCCAGGTAGGCTGTGTGGACCACCTTCCCCTCATCAATGGCCTTGGTGACTGTTTCAAAGAAATTGACCAGGTTTAAGAGGCAGGATCTGCCCTTAACAAAGCCGAACTGGGTAGGATCCAGTGTCTGTAGGTCCCCAATATCTTTATTTATGAGGTCCATGATGATCCTTTCCATAGCTTTGCAGACCAAGCTAGTCAGGCTTATGGGGCGATAGTTTCCAGGATCTGTTGAGGCACCACCTTTGTGGAGAGGGACCACTGTTGCTGTATGCCACTCTTTGGGTACATATCCTCTAGTAAGGCTGAGATTGAACAGTAGTTTTATGTTTGGGTTTAGCTCTTCTTGGAGTTCATGTAGGACGCAGCCCGGGACACCGTCTGGTCCCATTGATGCTGTGTTTTTTGCTTTGGAGAGGGCTGCTCTTACCTGAGCATCTGAGACATCAGGGGGGGCAGCACGCTGCTGGGATAGATATTTGCCCTTTTGGTGGGGGGGGGGTTTGCGCTGAACCTGTCAGCTAGGATGTTGGCAATGTATGTGGGTTCGGTGTACTTTTTGTCATTTTGGACTAATTCTGAGCATATCTGGGAATTCCCACCCGGGTTCCTGACATAACTAAAGAAAGCCTTGTGATTATCCTTAGTGTCCTGTGCAATTTTTCTTTCTAAGCTGGCCTTAGACGATTTTATGAGTGCCCGTAGTTTTTTGCTAATACTGATCAGGGATGCCTTCCCTTTTTGTGATTTTGCTGTATCATGTAGTAGCTTTCTCCTTCTACTGTATAGTTTGTTTATGGCTGGGGTCAACCAGACAGGACGTCTGCCTTTGGAAGATTGGGTCTTGGTTTTATTTGGGATTGCATGATCCATGCATTCCTGAAGGTGTTCACAGAATGCGTTTATAAAGGATTCTGCGGTCTGCGCCATATTTTCCATAGGCCCAGGGGCGTTGAAGGATTCCACCTCGGTTTTGAGGAGTGTGAAATTTGCTTTAGAGAAGTTTTTCACTGTGGTTTTCTGGGCAGGGGGTGGAGTTGGGATGTGAATATCCAGTGAGATTAGTTTATGGTCTGATCTTACCAGTGAGGGATACACTTCTGGTCTGGAGCATAGAGTCCCCATGTTGGTGATGATCAGGTCCAGTATGTTTTCCCCTCTTGTGGGAGTGGTAACAAGTTGTTACATAGCATTTGAGTTTATAAATTCTAGGAACCTTTGGGCTAGGGTGTTGGAGCTAGAGTAATGCTCCCAGTCTATGTTTGGGTAGTTGAAGTCGCCCATTATAATGGTGATTGGAGAGACCTTCATATTTTTCAGTGTTCTCAGGAAGGCCAAGTGGGGTTCCTGGGTTTGGTAGGGTGGTCCATAGCATTCTATAAACTGGAAGGCAGTTTTACCCACTGTTAGTTGCACATGGATAGTCTCTGATGCTTCGTGCTGTGCCACCAACCTGGAGGTGTGGGTATCTTTGACGAATATTGATACTCCCCTCCTTTTGTGGTTCGGTCCAAGTTTTGGGGCCGAAAAGCATGGTATGAGGAATAACCTGGTAGTGCTGGGGTTCTCTTGGGAGCCTTGAACCAGGTTTCTGTTACTGCACAGATATCAATGTTCTCCATGCTAAGGAGAGTTTCGAGTGCATGCATCTTGAGGTTTAGACTTCTGGCATTGAGTAGCATTACTCTTAGTTTCTTATCCCTTGTGATACCTATGGAGGTGGGTTTGTCTTTTGAGCCTTGCCTAAAAAAGGCACTATGGGGGTGGCAAGAGCCTTTGCCAATATCCGAAAGCCCAGGGGTGACAGGTGCAAGCCGTCCCTAGTGAAGCATCGTGACTTGTCGAGCATGTCATCCCAGGCTGACAGGCATTGGATCCCCTTTGAATTACACCAATATTTAAGCCAGTTGTTGAAATTGATCATCTTATCTTCATATTGTGGCATCATTCTTGGTGAGGGTAAGATGCTACTCAAGGTCAGGGTCATACTGGCCTGGGCTACATGCTCAGAGAGCTCCTCTATGTCCCTTTTCATGTAGTCCAGGGAGGTACGTCTCAGGTCATTCACACCAGCATGGACAATGACTGAGTCAAATTTGTACTTGCCTTGGAGTGACCTGAGTGCTTGCGTTATGTGGCGGATCCTAGCACCCGACAGGCAGCTCACCGTGACCTTCTCCTTGTTCAGCCTGGTGAGCGGGACGTCAGTGTGCCTGATGATAGAGTCACCTATTACAAGTGTATCAGGTGTGTTGTTTAGCTTTAAGGGCTGTGACTGTTTGGCACACTGGCTTTGTGAGCTATGTGTTGCACGTGTTTTGTTTTGGGGTAGCGGTTGCTTGGGTGTCTGCTTTGGAGGTCTCTGCTGCTTAGGCAGATTTTTATTTAGAGCCTCGAGTATGTTTTTGTGTGTTTATGTGTTTGGTTTGCTGTCGTGGTAGGTCTATGTGAGACTGGAATTGTAGTGAGTGTGGTTTCCTTCTCCTCCTGACTGGTTACGCCAGTACTGAGTTGAGAGAGCTTAGCCTCCAGTTTGGCTATATGGTTGCATCTCTCACATGTGTTGGAATTTGTTGGGAGGAGGAGAGGGTTGTCTGTGTACATGAGGCAGTTGTAACATTGCCTCAAGATTCCCAGATTCACCAGCTGGACCAGAGAGGAGATTGACAACTGACCTTTGGACATGCTAGAATAGTATTGGGAATTCCTTTATAATTGAAAAAAGGGGCCAATGGGGAACAAGGTACTCAAGGGGAGTTTGTGAGGGTGTAGTGCTTTTAATTTTTTAGTGCTGACTTATATAATTGATTTAGTGAGCAAGTGCCAGGCTTTAGAGTAGGAATAAGGTGTTTATTATGAGAACTAGATCAGTTCTAAGGGAAAAGGTGAAGAGCAGACTTTATGGAGCCGATAATGGTTTAAACCCAATTAAGCGGTGCTGCCCGATGCTGCGCTATGCGCAAAATCGCGCAAAGCTGCTCTAAAGCGGGTTTTATACAGGGGGACTTGAAAGAGCTAGAAATTGGCCCAAAACGGCCAATAGACTACCAGATTCTTGTGCTGGGAACACTCCTCCAGGGATAGATAGGCTGCTCTAAGCTCCCCACTGCCACTGGTGAACAAAGAAGCCTCCCTTTATCAAAGAAAGGAAATGGGCAACACAGGAACTTTCCAAAAGTCCAGAATACAGCAAAGCCTGTATTTGGACTACTGTAGGTCAGGAAAGATGGGAAACAAGGATAATTTTTTTTGTTTTTTTTTTTTTCTTTTTTTGCAACACACAGCAGGAAAATGCAATAAATATGTAACACAGGCTAGCGCACTTGAGTGTGTAGCCTCAACAGGTAACTGCAACAAACAGGACAAACTTTAAAAGTGCAGGTGCAAAAACAACTTTAAACAGTTTAAAACAGTTCAAGGAACAGAAATACTTGCAGTTTAGCTAGATTGGACAGTCGCCCAGGTAGTAGCAGGAAAAAAACACTTTTATCAGGTTAGCAGTCACTCTTTTAGCCTCTCTGCTGTTAGCACCACTCTGCAGGACCACGAGGAGCTTAGCTGAGTAGTAACAAGCGCAAAATCCGCGCCAAAGCGGGTTTTATACAGGGGAATTTGAAAGAGCTAGAAATTGGCCCAAAACGGCCAATAGACTACCAGATTCTTGTGCTGGGAACATTCCTCCAGGGATAGATAGGCTGCTCTAACTCCCCACTGCCACTGGTGAACAAAGAAGCCTCTCTTTATCCAAGAAAGGAAATGGGCAACACAGGAACTTTCCAAAAGTCCAGAATACAGCAAAGCCTGTATTTGGACTACTCTAGGTCAGACGGGAAACCAGGATAATTTTTTTTTGTTGTTGTTTTTTTGCAACAAACAGCAGGAAAATGCAATAAATATGTAACACAGGCTAGCACACTTGAGTGTGTAGCCTCAAGAGGTAAATGCAACAAACAGGACAAACTTTAAAAGTGCAGGTGCAAAGACAACTTTAAACAGTTTAAAACAGTTCAAGAAGCAGAAATACTTGCAGTTTAGCTAGATTAGACAGTCACCCAGGTAGTAGCAGGAAAAAAACACTTTTATCAGGTTAACAGTCATTCTTTTAGCCTCTCTGCTGCTAGCACCACTCTGCAGGACCTCGAGGAGCTTGGCTGAGTAGTAACAAGCGCAAAAACCACGCCGAAGCGGGCTTTATACAGGGGGACTTGAAAGAGCTAGAAATTGGCCCAAAACAGTCAATAGACTACCAGATTCTTGTGCTGAGAACACTCCTCCAGGGATAGATAGGCTACTCTAAGCTCCCCACTGCCACTGGTGAACAAAGAAGCCTCCCTTTATCCAAGAAAGGAAATGGGCAACACAGGAACTTTCCAAAAGTCCAGAATACAGCAAAGCCTGTATTTGGACTACTCTAGGTCAGGAAAGATGGGAAACAAGGATAATTATTTTGTTTTTTTTCTTTTTTTGCAACAAACAGCAGGAAAATGCAATAATTATGTAACGCCGGCTAGCGCACTTGAGTGTGTAGCCTCAACAGGTAAATGCAACAAACAGGACCAACTTTAAACGTGCAGGTGCAAAAACAACTTTAAACAGTTTAAAACAGTTCAAGAAGCAGAAATACTTGCAGTTTAGCTAGATTGGACAGTCGCCCAGGTAGTAGCAGGAAAAAAACACTTTTATCAGGTTAACAGTCACTCTTTTAGCCTCTCTGCTGCTAGCACCACTCTGCAGGACCACGAGGAGCTTGGCTGAGTAGTACCAAGCGCAAAAACTGCGCCAAAGCGGGTTTTATACAGGGGGACTTGAAAGAGCTAGAAATTGGCCCAAAACAGTCAATAGACTACCAGATTCTTGTGCTGGGAACACTCCTCCAGGGATAGATAGGCTACTCTAAGCTCCCCACTGCCACTGGTGAACAAAGAAGCCTCCCTTTATCAAAGAAAGGAAATGGGCAACACAGGAACTTTCCAAAAGTCCAGAATACAGCAAAGCCTGTATTTGGACTACTCTAGGTCAGGAAAGACGGGAAACAAGGATAATTTTTTTGTTTTTTTTTCCTTTTTTGCAACAAACAGCAGGAAAATGCAATAAATACGTAACACAGGCTAGCGCACCTGAGTGTGTAGCCTCAACAGGTAAATGCAACAAACAGGACCAACTTTAAAAGTGCAGGTGCAAAAACAACTTTAAACAGTTTAAAACAGTTCAAGAAGCAGAAATACTTGCAGTTTAGCTAGATTGGACAGTCGCCCAGGTAGTAGCAGGAAAAAAACACTTTTATCAGGTTAGCAGTCACTCTTTTAGCCTCTCTGCTGTTAGCACCACTCTGCAGGACCACGAGGAGCTTAGCTGAGTAGTAACAAGTGCAAAAAATGTGCCAAAGTGGATTTTATACAGGGGGACTTGAAAGAGCTAGAAATTGGCCCAAAACGGCCAATAGACTACCAGATTCTTGTGCTGGGAACACTCCTCCAGGGATAGATAGGCTGCTGTAAGCTCCCCACTGCCACTGGTGAACAAAGAAGCCTCTCTTTATCCAAGAAAGGAAATGTGCAACACAGGAACTTTCCAAAAGTCCAGAATACAGCAAAGCCTGTATTTGGACTACTCTAGGTCAGGAAAGACGGGAAACAAGGATAATTTTTTTGTTTTTTTTTTGCAAAAAACAACAGGAAAATGCAATAAATATGTAACACAGGCTAGTGCACTTGAGTGTGTAGCCTCAACAGGTAAATGCAACAAACAGGACAAACTTTACATTACAAGCGCAAAAGCGCACTAAAACTGGCTTTAAAGCAGGGGGTTAGAAAGAGATAGGAAATGGCCCAAAACGGCCAATAAGCTACAAGTCACTGGGCTGGAACCACTCCTCAAGGGACAGATAGGCTGCTCAGAGCTCCCCACTCTCACTGGTGAACAAAGAAGCTTCCTCCTATCCAAATAAGGATATGGGCAACACAGGAACTATGACACAGCCCAGAGATCAGCAATATCTGAAGACTGGACTATTCTAGTTCAGTAATGGTGGGAAACAAGGATATATATATATTTTTTTTACAAAGTAGCAGAAATTAGGTACAGAAACACAGTAAATGCTTTAATTCGGCTAGCACACTTGAGTGTGTAGCCTACCAATTAAACTAAGCAAAAACAAACTTTAAAAGTGCAAAAAACTCAGAAATACAGGCAGGAATGCAATGAAACAACTTTGCAGAGTGTATTTAGTTAAAGAAACAGAGAAGTCTATATATACAGAAAAGCAGCTAAAACACACAAACACTTCAGATGCAGTGCAACCTAGAGCACTTGAGTTGTAGCAATATTAAGGCAATTACAGTTATAATAAATGCTCTGAAATATACTCTATATTTCCAAAATGTTTGAGAAGCACAGTCAGAACACAAGGAGATTCAGGCAAAAAAAAATTTTTTTTGTCTTGAAAGGGAAAAAGGAGAAACAGAAGGCCTTATTAAATGTTCTTTCTGTCTTAGGTAGAATGAGCTAATGATACTAGGCTGGGAGGAGTGTCACAGATCAGATTTACAGTAGGGGCGGGCAACTGCAAAGCCACCAAGTATAAACAGCAAGACACCAACTGGGAGGGGGGTGGGGACAATAGCCTACAGACAGTATGCACTAGAGAAAGCCACAAACAATAGCCTACAGACAGTAAGCACTAGAGAAAGCCACAAACAATAGCCTACAGACAGTAAGCACTAGAGAAAGCCACAAATGAAAGTTTTTAAACAGATAAAGATTTGTAAAGATACAGAATTCTTTTAACTGCAAACAAATCAGTTACTTGTGCAGATTCGTTAATAGCAATAAAATACACTCAAAGACTAAAAAGCAGGCAATAAAAGTGCTATATATTAATTGTTAGAAACAATAATCTGTATAAATAATCGAAAAAAAAAACAGGATACTTATATATCTCAGCTAACAGTTGTGGTTAACAACTCTCATCCACTCTGCTCAGTGTGTATAGACAGAAACCCTATCAAAGTTAGGGCTTAAATACCAGAAGAACAACTTTTTTTTTTTTTACAAAAATACAAAAGAACCAGCCCCCACTAGCCAGCAGACAATTAACAAAATCTAGCCAAGTTAAAGAAAGGCTTCAGCTAAAAACAATAGCCTACAGACAGTAAGCACTAGAGAAAGCCACAAACAATAGCCTATAGACAGTAAGCACTAGAGAAAGCCACAAACAATAGCCTACAGACAGTAAGCTCTAGAGAAAGCCACAAACAATAGCCTACAGACAGTAAGCACTAGAGAAAGCCACAAATGAAAGTTTTTAAACAGATAAAGATTTGTAAAGATACAGAATTCTTTTAACTGCAAACAAATCAGTTACTTGTGCAGATTAGTTAATAGCAATAAAATACACTCAAAGACTAAAAAGCAGGCAATAAAAGTGCTATATATTAATTGTTAGAAACAATAATCTGTATAAATAATCGAAAAAAAAACCCCAGGATACTTATATATCTCAGCTAACAGTTGTGGTTAACAACTCTCATCCACTCTGCTCAGTGTGTATAGACAAAAACCCTATCAAAGTTAGGGCTTAAATACCAGAAGAACAACTTTTTTTTTTTACAAAAATACAAAAGAACCAGCCCCCACTAGCCAGCAGACAATTAACAAAATCTAGCCAAGTTAAAGAAAGGCTTCAGCTAAAAACAATAGCCTACAGACAGTAAGCACTAGAGAAAGCCACAAACAATAGCCTATAGACAGTAAGCACTAGAGAAAGCCACAAACAATAGCCTACAGACAGTAAGCTCTAGAGAAAGCCACAAACAATAGCCTACAGACAGTAAGCACTAGAGAAAGCCACAAATGAAAGTTTTTAAACAGATAAAGATTTGTAAAGATACAGAATTCTTTTAACTGCAAACAAATCAGTTACTTGTGCAGATTAGTTAATAGCAATAAAATACACTCAAAGACTAAAAAGCAGGCAATAAAAGTGCTATATATTAATTGTTAGAAACAATAATCTGTATAAATAATCGAAAAAACCCCCCCAGGATACTTATATATCTCAGCTAACAGTTGTGGTTAACAACTCTCATCCACTCTCTTCAATGATGAGGTTATTTTTCCACTTCATTAGATGGTGGCCTGTGACGTGCATGCATAATGTTTCCTGAAATACAGAGAAATGAGACCACATGTAGGGATCACATACATAGGAGTACACCATATAGAGATACAGCAATAAGGGAAGGCTATCAGTATTCACTGCTTGATTACACATCTCATATTCAACAGTGTACCAAGCATACAAAGGGTGAGGACACAACTAGGATAGTAGCAATAGTGACCTCTTCCTGTTTGTGCCATGATAGATATTCACGTATGAGCATACACCCAACACGAGTCCATTGTAGTATTCCCCATAGCAGGAAAAATCGCACCACCAAATAATATGTATAAACAATAGTACCAGCAAAATAACAGTGTACTTTTATAACTGTTATCAAAGAAAGTAGCCAGGAGACCTGTGTAGCTAGTTATCCCACAGCATTATACCTCTGGTGTACTCTACATCCTCTGTACGTGTAACGAGGCTTGAGATCTATGTCATGTCAACAGTACAGTTCTAACAAAGGCTTACTGATGCAATTCCCATTCTCCTTAAGTATAGTCAAACATATGCATCATGTTGGAAACAAAATGGATACATACCTGATGGAGGGTAATACTCCTCTGTTGAAAGATACTGCTATACAAGTAATGTGCCAATGAGTTAGGCATATGAAGTAACTTTCATACACACTGGTTTGCCTAGCTTGAAGTTTGCATTTTAAGATGGCTCTCATTAGCAGGTGATTGCCTCTGAACCAGTTTAGGGTTCAGAAATGCTGCATGCCTAGCTGATTTGCAATATAATCAGCCAATCCCATGTGACTACTCAACAAGACATAAGGCCTTAATGTAGATTCCATCCCCTTTTTTTCATATGTTGGGGTGGAAATTACTGGGATAAAGGTACTATATCAGCACAGAGAGAATGTTTGTAGCAGCTACATTTTATATGTATATGTGTGTGGTACAGGCTGAAGCTGCTGCTGCTGCAAGCAATAGGCATAGTCAGAGAGGCTGCAGAATGTGAATGACGTCAACACTTATGAGCAACAGTGGGACCTGTGGCAACCTTGATGAACAGCCCGAGCCAGATTGAGGGAACCCATCCCACTGGTAATTAAGGTATGTGTTTAAGGTAAGTATGTTATCCGCATGTATCATTAACAGAGTAAAAGGCAACATGTTTGGTGTGTCCTAGAACAAGGTAGGGGTGCATTAACCAATATGTTAACCACATGAACAACTGTCAAGTCATGTGTTATGTCATGGTAGTCATCTGAAACGTGTGCTGGCAACCCTTGCTTCTAGCACAACCTCCATACATGTATGTTACTTGCACAGCTGTGGTTGTATGTAATATCACTAGCAAATCATTGTGGACTGCAGTCTTAAATTACTGGGCCACATTTGAATTACATTACGTACTTCAAAATCCTATGGGAATTCATGATAATTCCTAACCTAACATTCTATGCACTTTCTAGGTTTGTAATTGCAATAGTTAAAATGTGGTCTTATCTGTATGCCTTTGACTTATTTATTTATTTATTTATTTGCATTTGTTAACCGGGTTGGTCCAGCTGGGTAAGAATTACCCTTTTTCAGTGGAGACCCGAGGGGGAAAGCC
Organism: Protopterus annectens; assembly: GCF_019279795.1. NCBI lineage: Eukaryota > Metazoa > Chordata > Ceratodontiformes > Protopteridae > Protopterus > Protopterus annectens. The sequence continues at coordinate 248,695,175 of NC_056749.1, forward strand.
CCAAACAGACATACAAATACATATGAATGGAGACAAATTAACAATATTACAGAGGAAAACAATATTATGGGTACAATGGATAAGAAAAACAAACAATGAAAGTTTGAGAAAATGAGTAAGGTAGGCCAGAGCCATGCATGCAAAAGATTTATGAAAAGGTGCTGACTTCCATTATTTAGAAGCAGACATTCCATCTGTACTACTTTGGGTGGATAAATAGGTGATGAGACAGTCATACATATCACAATTTATAATGGTGATGTACACATACATGTATTTTAAATGCTAGACACAGCTGTATTTGAACCCAGGACCATGTGGACCAAAACGTAATGCTTACAAAGCATTTAACACATTGAGCTACAGAATCAGTGCTATAGCAGGTGTGTTTTTACATGTTGTACATATAATTGCACACTTAACTGCTGTTACATACCTCACTTACATCTATTAGTATGTGTATGGCTTTATAGTGATGTATTTTCTCTCCCAGAGTCCCAGTTAATTTCCTATTTTTCCATTAATCTTTTAGCAGAATTGCTGCACAGTGCAGTATGATGCAGAACATCATGTAAACATGCTTAATGACAGAAAATGACAATTACTATGTTTTGCTTAAAACACCTGCGCTTAATCAACTGGCTGTGTGGCTTGGTGGGTTGATGCACTGTTGCTTAAGTGAGATTGTACTGGGTTCAAAATAAGGCGTAGGTGTAATTTTTGAATGTGATTGTTATGCTTTCAAATACATGCAGTAATATACCACCATTTAGCATAGCAATGATTCTTTAAAAAAGGAAAATTGGAGAGATAGGCCAGTGGTAAAATAGGGTGTAAGCAGGGGGAAAAACATAGTGAATGGCAGGTAGAAATGTGCAGGAAGGGTGAAAGAAGAACCATAACTATCCATTTCTTCAACAGCAGCAACTGTGCACTTCCAAAGATTTTTAGCTGAATTTGGGCTATCACCCCTAGAGAGAGGGGTGACAACAACATAGGTGTGATGTCAAGCCATTTGGACCGACACGTGTGTGAAATAGAGAACTATGTACGGGACAACATTTTTTTTTTTGGGATAGGTGCCCTTTTTATTTTAAGGAGAGAAGGGACATAGGTATGCATGAGGAAGGTAAGTTGGGAAGGTGAGGAAGCATTTGCAGACAGACAAGACATGCAAGACAACAGACAGGGTTGGTGAGGGACATACAAGAGTGGGGGGTGAACATCTTGGTTGGGAATCCCAGTCACATGGAAGTCAGACACAGTAGCTGTGTGACTCAAGTCTTCACCCATGGGGCTGTCAGTACTGCACCTCCTCTGCTCCTGTGGAGGCAGTGGCCGATGCCGGTGCATGGGGAGAGACTGTCCCACCAAGATGGACAGCATGCTCTCCATCTGGCATTGGTACGTACCAGCAGTTTGATACAGAAGCCTACGCACCATGCCTGGCATTTGATCACGGGTGACATAAGCATCCCCTCCACCTCCACTCCCAGAGGAGGCAACTACCTGATGGAGCAGGTAGTGCATGGGATGCAAAGGGGGTGCCACTAGGCTGCGACCCAGACATGCTGGGCCCCGGTGCTGCGACAAAGGATGCCAAGGTAGGTGGATCAGCAGGAGCAGCCTTACCTTGTCACGCTGTGGTAAATAAAATAGAAACATAAAGGAAAAATAAACCTAACCCAAACAAATGTAAAAGAAAACAATAATGAGTAATGGAAACAAACTGAAAATAATATAATGAGGAACACAACAATAAATAATGTAAATGAAAGTTTGTTTAATGGCAAAGCAATATTAAATTATATATAAGGCCAACATAAGAGGTAATAATAAATAATATGATAATAAATTATAATAGTAAATATACTGATTAAATAAATCGAAGAAGAGAAGGGGTGGGGTGAGAGAAGAAAGGAGAACATTAGTAACTTCATAGATAATATAACTAAATCTACTACAACTACATACTTCTAGATATGTTAGATTTTACTTGTGTGAACACTAACAGCTATGACATTTATTATTTGAACTACTACCCTGTTCCTTACACACATACTCTAGTTCAGATCATATTGCATCCAGCAATCATTCAGTGTTGCTTATATTGTATATATGATGCTCCACGTACGTTCCTCTCAACCTCTTAGCACGGGACAGTATAGACCAAGCCATACATAATGGTGGTACAATGGCACAACAACAGGGAACATTCTTACGTAGTGTGCTCTTACAATAGTAGCAAGGTGTTCTGATAACAGACTTGCCATTAAATTGCATTTTGAGAGATGTCTAATATCTGCAGTTCAGAGGACTGATATTTTTTTCTGGCATTGATCCTCAGCAGTGTGGGAGAGACTGGCCAGTAAAACAAGATCATATTCCAAACAGACCAGACATATGGGACAATATTCAGTATATTCTGCAAAAATCGTGACAGTTGAGAGGTATATCCATGTACACTGATTACACTTGACAGCTGGACATTCAAGGCACAGGTCTATGAGTGTGCACTTCACATGCAAGCATAGTTATATTTTATTAATGAAATGCTAAAACAGCATTAAAAAGTGCACACTTTTTCAGTTGGCTGGTATGGGATTAGAACCCACAAGCAGTGACTACAGTAATTCTGAACATTTTATTTGAAAAAATAAATTATCAGAACAGTGTCTCCTTTTACACTTTATTGATTCATTTTGTTTCAAATCTTGCATTTACACACATAGATAGCTGTCTATGACTTCTGTTAACTTACATGTTTACCCTACTCAGTTATTAATGCAATCTACAGCATATTTCGGACAATGAGCAGACCACAACATTGACTCTAAATCTTGGTATTCCACAACATTAACTAATGGTTGAAAGCTATGCTACGCAGTACTGCATGCATACTTGCTTTACAAGTTCAGATATGCATTGACACATTAATGAAAGTCTGTGATGTCCCAGGTATTGAATACATGACTGTTAAGACTGCAATATCAGTATTTATTTTATTTTATTAAGTTATGCATTCATTTATTACTTTATTTATTTTCTTACGTACCACGTGCTTGCCTCATCCTGGCCAAACGGCTTGCATGGGACCGCACTTTGCAAGTCCACTCTTCGGTAGCTGAGGTAAGAGAGGGAAACCATTATGCATATCAGTTTTACACAGATTCAGCTTGTATATTTATAAATTACTAGAAAACTTACTTACGTATATGTGAGGTATTCCCAGCCTGTGCCTCTTGGATCCAATGATCCAAAGTACCCCTCTTCTGTCAATAATGGTTGTCATAATGCTGATGTCACTGCTCACCAGTGTGGGGGATACTGGTCAGGTCCCTGGCCAAACTACCCCAGGACTCAGACTTACATTCTGATCCCTAATAGTTGCCATGCAGTAGCCAGGGTCCATAATGCTGTACCAGGAGTTCAATAAAAACCCTAGACTCCTGAACACTCCAACGTTATGCCCTAAAGTGCACAGCTTCCTCCACGACAGACATATCCACACTCAAGATCAGTCTCCAAAAAGGGGCAGAGCCTTGGACAACTGAGAGCAGTGAATTTTGAGAGCTCCATAAACTAGTTTAATAATATAGGAAAATTTTATTATTTTCAAGTTTAAAATGTCAGAAATCTATAAACTACTAAACAACATAAATATCAATTTTGGTGGAGATATACAAAAATGTTCCTGTCAAGTAACTTGGAGATATAGTGAGTCACTGAATATGAACAACTCAAGGAATTCTCACCCATATATGCTGCTTTGAAAAAAGAACTGCAATTGATGACATCTACCTTACAGGAATTATATTTGAAGATGGATGGCGTTAAAAAATGACTTAGAAAACCTTAAATTAAATTCTCAAAAACAGACTGATTCTCTTAAGGAACTATTACAACAACATCATACAGAAATAACAAATATAGAGACTTCTCTAAATGACATTGAAGGGAGACTCAAAGAGGAAGAATTCCAAAAAGAACTTCTGCTTAAACAGAATACACGGCTGCTTAACAAAACAGATGACTTAGAAAACAGGGAAAGGAGAAATAACATAAGGATCTTTGGTCTGCCTGAAAACACACTGAAGGTGAAGACTTTATTTCATTCTTAACAACCTGGATTCCTGAATTTTTAGACTTGAAAGAGGGAATTTCATTTGGAATTGAAAGGATGCATACAGCACTGAGGAAACTTGCTTTTAACTCAACAAATACTCCACCTAGATCCATAGTTATAAAATTTCTTTCATTTCTGGACAAGGAACTAATATTAAGATCTGCTTGGAGAAAATCACCCTTAAAACACAATCAAAGCCTGATAAGGTTTGACAATGATTATTCTTCCACAGTACTAGAACAAAGGAAAAAAGTCTGGCCAATAATAAAACTGTTGAAACAAAACAACATTAAAGCACAGCTGGCCTTTCCAGCCAAGATAAAAATACTTGTTGCCAATGAGATGAGAACCTTTAATGACTTAGAAGAAGCTACTATGTTCATCAAAAACAACAACATAGTGTCTATCCCAGAAGAAATGGAATGGATGGCCCTACTCTTAAAAGAGTAAAAGAAACAAATCCTTGGACATGCTGGAAAGAAGAAAAAAACTGATTCCAAGATAGCTGTCCCAAAAAAATAACTCTTACAACTACATATCTCAAAGTATCAACTGATATGGTACATCACCTGTCATCTGTTTTTATGTAAAAAAAAAAAAAAAAAAAAAAGAAGAGTTTCTTAAACAACTGAGAAACAGTAATGATATATTCAGAATGTTCAAAGAGTCCAGTAATCTTCACAAACAAAAGTAGGTCAAGATGGGTTACTATTTACATTATATATAAGCCAAACAAAGCAACATATAATACAAACATAGACGTTTCTGTTCCCTTACTTGAACACAATGAATACTTATCTTGTTCATTTTTCATTGATTTTACTAATAATAATTTTAAGTAATTAATTAACTAATTCAACAAGGTACCATTCATCAGAGTTCAGATTCAAATGTAACAAATTAACATCATATATAATAGCAGTAACAGTAGAGTGTTTTGAAAAAAAAATGCTGTCATGGAGATTAGTACAAATGTCATCATTATTCTGTCTAAATATAGGTAATATCAATTATGGCAGGTATCACACATACGAGTGCTGTTTGATTCATCCTGATATAGTGTGTGTGGATGCAGCCGTGTCTGGCAGCAAGTACAAATGTCATTATTATTCTGTCTAAACATAATTAATATCAATTATGGCAGGGATCATAGCTTTGAGTGCTGTTTGATTAAGCCTGACATGGTTTTTGTGGATGTACCTGTGTCTGGTAGCTGTTATATGTTGCCGTTTTCATCTCCAGGAAGCTGTGGGTTGCGGCTTGTGATCAAGGTTTACTAATGCTTGTGAATTAGGAAGAGACATTTGGTGTTTTAGCCTGGAACCAGGGGAAGGAGTGGATAGAACTGTGATTTGGGATGTTTTGGCAGAGAATGGTTTGTTTGTATGTCTGCTGAATGAGAGGTGGGAGAGCTGGAGGAATGTGTTGTCTCTTGTTGTGGCGGTTTGTTGGGATTTTTTTTTCATCTATTTCCTCCCTGTTCTTTTCTGGCTGCTGCCTCGCTGAAAGGGAGGGAATTTAGGCTTGAAGTTGCAGTGAAGTGAAGCTTTGCTTCAGGTGCATCGCGAGCCTCTGGTATGCAGTACACAGACAAACTAACAGAAACAGACACTCTCAGGTTGCTATGATAATGGAGACAGAGTGATGATAATGCTTAAATGCTCTGAGGAGCCTCCGAGATGAGTCTCGGCAATGAGGTTTTTGGTTTTAAAAAAATATATATATAATAAAGGGCTGTTTTAAACCACATGTACACATACTGATGGTCTCCCAACACTTTGTGTAGCTCATTAAGTTAACTATTGATTAAAAAAAAATAAGTGCAATTTTATATTTAAAATATATTTTGGCCCAAACCCATTAAGGACTTACCTAAGAGTGGAAGTTTGAGTTATTGTGAAAGACTAAGAGCACTTGGTCTTGTGCAGTACCCTTTGCAATGGTCTGTGAGGTGAGCTTGCTCGGACGTGTTGGGCATATGGGGATAGCTGATACTAGGGGTGTTTGGGGTTGCTGGGAAGTGCTGGAGAGTCATTGGATTTCCTTCGTGGAAATATCTGTGGGAATGGAGGGTGTTTTGAGTGGTTCACTGGCAGAGTGGCCACTGCATGGAATGGGCTGATAAAATGGAATAGGACAAATATTGGTTTGGCTATATTAAGAACAGCCTGGAAACACACCACATAAATTAGTGAATGGTATCCTGGCAAAACTGGATGGGCATTATTGCCCGTGCTTGAAGTACTGATATGTGTGTATGTAAGGATGGAAATATACTTATAACAAATACGAAACTAGAAGGGTCTCATAATTTAAAGTCTATGGACTGTATAAACATGCTTGGAAGGAGCTAATAATAAGAATAAACATTACAGCTTGTGATCTCTCAAATAACAAAGCAACAGCCAAAAAAAAAAAAAAACACACACACAATAGTTATGTAATGTATGATTTTAGTAAATCTAGACATAAAATATATAATCGTCATATAAGATGAAGCAGTCTGCTGAATTTAGATATTAAAGACGGGATTTTATAACATGGGCTTGTGTATAATAACACTAATGTCTTAACTTGTCATAAATGACATACACTACATTGAACATCAAGGGGAAGCATGATGATTTACTTATATAAGTAAATATGCATAACAAGTCATGTAATTGCTTTAACTTGAATTGTAGTTTTTGTAACCCATCTTGACCATACATAATACTTAAGCAATTACCAAGATAACTAATATTTTATACATGACATCAAACTGACAAAGTTGTTCAAGAGAAACAATAGAAGCCTAAACTTGAAATGTCACAGAATGTAACAATCATATTCTAAACAAGTAGTATTAAATTGACAATAGACACTCAGTTTAATAACATGGGCTTGAGTATAATAACACTACTGTTTTAACTTGACCTAAATGACATACACTATATTGAACATCAAGGGGAAGCATGATGATTAGGTTCATAGGTTCATAGGTAGGTACTAGGCTATCTGCTTTCGCCGCCCCATTGATTAATTAACTGAGCCTCTGTCAAGAAGAGCCAATGAAGTGATCCCGGGATGTATTTTCTGTTACCCATCCACTTGTTAAGGTTTCTCTTGAAGAGTGTTAGTGAGGGGCTCTGCCTAATGTAGTTAGGAATTTTGTTCCAAAGCATGGGGAGTCTCTGTGACAGGAATCTATCCCTCCAGCATGTTCTATTTATTGTTGTGGCAAGGTTTAGCTCACTAGACCGAGTGGCTCACAGTGACATGGATTTCTTTAGGTGGAGCATGTCCATCAAGTCTGAGTTGGACATGGCTTTGTAAGTCAGGCAGAGATCACCTCTGAGTAAATGATATGCCACTGTCGGGCTGCATAGGGCATATGTTTGAGGCCAGTAATCCTCTTCGTGAGGTACTTTTGTGGTCTTTCCAGCTGTTGGAAGTGTCTTGTGAGGTACATCCCAAATGGGGCATTGTACTCTATGATGGGTCTGATGAATGACGAGTAGAGGGGCACTATAACCTCTTTATTTCTAGATGTGAACCATTTAGTATTTAGATGGGCTACATAGAAGGATTTCCTAGCTACTTTGGCAATATGATTGTCAAAGGAGAGATTACTATCTACCTGGGTCCCCAGATCTCTTATTACCTCTTCTGTATTAAGGGTACTGCCACCTATGTGGTAATTCATGGGTGTTTTGTTTTTCCCATATGGGATGACTATTCATTTTTTGGCATTTAGCTTGAGACCATGACTTTGACGCCAGGTGTCCGTCTCAGTAAGGCCCTTTTGGAGAATGTCCGTGTCATCCAGAGAGTCAATTATGGCTCCCAGTTTGCAGTCATTGGCAAACCTGGTTAGCCATAGTCCTCCTGTGTTTGCCTGTACTTCTGAGAAGTATATGCTGAACAGTAGGGGTCCCAGAACCGAGCCTTATGGGACACCACTTGTGACTGGTTTAGAGTCAGACCTAGAGCCTGCTATTCTTACTGTGTGAGTTCTGTCTGTAAGCCAGTTGGCAACCCATCTCGTGACGTACGGGTCAATGTTCAGGCTGGTGTGTTTTTCTATAATTTCTGAGTGGGGAATGGTGTCAAAAGTCTCGGTGAGGTCAAGGTAGGCTGTGTGAACCACCTTCCCCTCATCTATGGCCTTGGTGACTGTCTCAAAGAAGTCAGCCAGGTTTAGTAGGCATGATCTGCGCTTAACAAAGCCAAACTGGGTCGAGTCAAATGTTTGTAGGTTCCCAATGTCTTTGTTAATGAGTTCCATGATGATGCGCTCCATAGCCTTGCAGACCAGGCTAGTCAGGCTTATGGGGCGATAGTTACCAGGGTCAGTTGTGGCCCCTCCTTTGTGAAGTGGAATAACCATTGCTGTGCACCATTCTATTCTATTCAGCCTGTGGAGATGCTGAGGTTAAACAGTGTGTTTAGGTGGGGGGTTAGTTAGTTCTGTAGTTTGTGCAAGACGCAGCCTGGGACAATATCTGGCCCCACTGATGCTGTGCTTTTGGCTTTTGAAAGGGCTGTCTTCACCTGTGTGACTGTGATTTCTGGGACACTACACTTTTCCGGTATTGTTGTGGGCCCTTTTGGGGGAGAGAGGGCGGTGAAGTTTGCACTGAATCTATCTGCCAGGATGTTGGCAATATAAGTAGGTTCAGTATATTTTGTGCTATTTTACACAAGCTCAGAGCATACCTGTGAGTTGCCACTTAGATTCTTGACATCGCTAAAGATGGCTTTGTGGTTATCTTTCGAATCCTTGGCTATTTTTCTTTTGAAGTTAGCCTTGGATGATTTTATGAGGGACCTTAGTTTCTTACTGATACTGATCAGGGATGTCTTTCCTTCTTGGGATTTGCTTTTTTTCTGAACTAGTTTCCTCCTTCTATTGTATAGCCTGTTTATGGTAGGGGTCCACCAGACTGGTTTCCTTCTCTTAGGGGAGCGAGTCTTGGTTTTGTTAGGGATGGCATGATCCATGTATCCTTGTAGATGCTCATAGAGTGCATTTGTAAAGGTTCCTGCATCTTGGACACTGTTATCCTTTAGCGTGGGGGCTGTGAAACTTACCACCTCTGTCTTAAGTAAGGTGAAGTTTGCTATAGAAAAGCTTTTCACTGTGGTTTCCTTGGTTGGGGGTGGTGATGTGGTGTGGTGTGGACATCCAGAGTGATTAGCTTATGGTCTGATCTAGCCAGTGATGAGTTGACCTCCGGTGCGGAACACCTGTCGCCCATGTTGGTGATGACCAGGTCCAATATGTTTTCACCACTGGTAGGGGAGTTTACCAGCTGATCCAGGGCAATTGAGTTGATAAATTCCAGGAAGCACTGGACCTGGGAGTCTGTACTTGAGTAGTTTTCCCAGTTAACGGTAGGGTAATTGAAATTGCCCAAATATCAGGGTGATTTTCTCATATAAGTAAATGTGCATAACAAGTCATATAATTGCTTTAACTTGAATTGTGGTTTTGTAAAACATCTTGACCATACATAATACTTAAGCTGTTACCAAGGTAACTAATATTTTATACATGACATCAAACTGACAAAGTTGTTCAAGGGAAACAATAGAAGCGTGAACTAGGAATGTCACAGAATGTAACAAACACATTCTGAACAAATAGTATTAAATTGACAATAATCACTCAGTTTAATCTTTGCTGATTATACAAAATAGAATGTTGCCATTTAAATCGAAAATACTTTTAAGTATATGCCATAAAACTGCAACTTATGAATATGGAAAGGGAACTTGTAATCATTAATCACAATAAGTGAATATGTTGTTTTTAACCTATAATTTCACTCATTTTATAATAAGAAATGACATATATGAAATTCCTTATGTGTAGGAAATGGGGGGGGGGATGCACAGATAATTAAAATGCACTAACTTTCATCAGTGTTTACATAAAACAAACTTGATGCTTTAAGTAAGTTAGCAACAAACAAAGTGATTACTTAAATGCAGGCAAACAATGAAATATAACTTCTGATATATCCAGTAAAATACATTGTATTATAAACATTTGGTATAAATATTATTACCATCTATTTATATTAAGTAGTACATTTTGAAAGGCTTCATCAATAAGGATGAATATGTTAAATAACTGTGTGCTATAATCTTTTACTGAGGCTTTATATATGATACATCCTACTTTAATATGATTGAATTGCTTGTCATCTATCTTTCATGTAAATATTAATTGCTTATACAATAAGTAGACATTTATATTATATTATAATTCTGTCTAATCAACAGTAGTACTATCTCTGTTCAAAATAATATAAATATTGCTTATTCCAATTACAAATATTCTCCATATGATTCAATTTATGGAGCTCAGATGTTCTGGATTGTCAAGGTATGAGTGATAATCTGATGGATTTAGGTTTATCCATTGGATTAAGGATGATTTTCATTCCATGATAGTGCAGATCTTAGTTTTGTTAACATTTATTAATTTGAATTTGTTATTTCACAGAAACATTTTTAGTATGCCTGACCAAAACATTACTTTATTGGTAAACACTCAAAGTATAAAACTGATAATTTCCTTTACAAGCTCAGACATATACTTTATAGTAATCAGAGGAAAGTGTTTAATAGTCACAATCTTCTTCTTCTTCTTTCGGCTTTTCCCGGTTAGGGGTCGCCACAGCGGATCACCTGTCTGCACACACTCACACCTAGGGCCAATTTAGAGTGTCCAATCCACCTACAGCATGTTTTTGGGATGTGGGAGGAAACCAGAGCACCCGGAGGAAACCCACACAACCACAAGGAGGACATGCAGACTCCTCACAGAAGGCACCCTAACTGAGGATCGAACCGGAGAACCTCTTGCTGTGAGTTTAATAGTCACAATAAAACAAAAAAAAAAAACTAAGATGGATTTAACTTGATTATCTGTAAATACCAATGGCTTAAATAATCCTAGCAAGAGATCAAATCTACTGAAATATTTAAAACTGAACAAAGCACACACTGTCTTCCAAGAAACTCATTTAAAAACAAATGACAATTACAAATGGAACCCTAAGAAATATATGATATCGGCAAAATCTACTTATAAGACAAAGACATAAGGGGTAAGAATTTTATGTAAAACAAATGTGATTAACCCAGAAATCATTTATAAGTATGAAGATAAAGAAGGCCTTATGGCATTACTAATAGTTAAATATAATAACAGAATATGGACCCTAGCCAATCTATACTGGGTCCCAGGCATTGGATCAGGAACTGTTAAAAAAACACTTGGATTTCATTTTCAATAATTATAAAGGCAACTTAATATTAGGAGGAGATTTTAACTGTATGTCTGATATTTCTGAAACTACAAATAAAAGACCGCTATGTACATTTGCTGTATCAAAATCTTTAAACAAGAGGGTAGAATCATTTCATCTTGTAGATACTTTCATATTTAAAGAAGATAAATCTTTGTTGTTTTCCCATCAAGATCACAGATTTGGTACCCAAACTAGAATAGATAATATATTTGTTGCCCATGACTTACACGCTAAAATTATTAATTTCTCAATCACTCCCTGCCCTTTTGAGACCACAGTTCATTGATACTAAAATTTCAAAATGGGTACAAACCATTAATCATTAATTCCAGAATTCCAGCACATATAATTAAAATTAAAGAGTTCAAACCCTGGTTATTATCTGAATTACAGTTCTTCTTAGATATTAATTACACCACCGAGATAAATAAAATAGTGATATGGGACTCATTAAAAGCTTACATATATGGTAAAACCCTAACTTGGTATAAAAAATCAGAGAATGGGATTCTGAATTATTAGATCTACAATCCAAACTTTTGTCAGAAAAGATCAAAATAATTTGGAGATGAAAAAGAAAGTAAACGTATTAAACAAACACATAAAATTAGTTTAGATTTAGAAAAACTAAAAATTTATACCTTGGCCACTTCTCCCAAACATCAACATAATTTATCCACTAGAATCAAAATACAATCGAAAGCTATTAACATTAAAAGTATCTTCCATGAAAAGAAAGGTTAAAATGTCTTGAATATAGGTGACATTCTTGATGCCTATAGAAATCACTATATGGAACATTTCCAAAAAGAAAATATACATGTCAATCAATTAAATCTAGATGAAAAATGTTCTAATATAAAAACATACCAGAAAATTTAAAACTAGATCTGCAAGCACCCATATCCTACAAAGAAATTACAGATACAATAAAAGAGGGTAAAAATAATAAAGCTCCAGGTATAGATGGCATAATTATGGAAATATATAAACGTTTTCCTTCAAAGATACTATTCCTCTTCCATATAACTCTACTAGAAATTCATTCACAAGCTTTAATACCACCCTCTTGGAGATATTCCTTAATCACACCAATCCTAAAGGAAAACAAATCCCCAAACCTCTGTACCTCATATAAACCCATATCATTATTAAATAATGACTATAAGATATTTATGACAATATTAACTAACAGAATGAAAATACCACTATCCAAAACAATAAATAATGATCAAACTGGATTTAAATATCTTAGACACACACGACAATATTAAAAGGATAATTTCTCTTACAGATTATGTTAATAAAGAAAATAAACACTCATAATTGGCTTGGATATAGAGAAAGCATTTGATTCCCTAAATTGGGACTATTTATTCAAAATTCTGGTGTTATTTGAATTTCCTCCTTCCTTTGTTCATCTCCTAAAGAATATATAATAATTTAGCGTATTTTAAGCTAGGTCCTTTCACCTCTGAATCTATACATATAACAAAGGGTACTAAACAAGGATGTCCCATGTCACTGATTCTATTTGCTTTGGTTATTGAAATATTGGCAGATTCAATACGTAACAATACAAAAATCAAAGGAGCAGATGTTTATGAATGATACGATTCTAAAGTAATGCTCTTTGCTGATGACATATTATTAACATTATGCAATACAAAAGAGTCATTAGAAGAATTAGATATTTTAATCAACACATTTTACAAGACTTCAGGATTCCATTTCAATAAATCAAAATCAAAATTTGTATTTTTAAATATAAAAAAAAAAGAATTGCAGATGAAGGGGAATCACATTATAATGAAATAAGAATCTACCTTAAAATATCTAGGAATTGAGTTATGCAAGGATAATAATGAATTAGTCTCAAAAAAACTACAATAATACCATCAATACAATTAAAATCTTTGTGGAAAAGTGGAACAACATAATATTAACATTTGAAGATAGACTGCAGTTAATAAAATGGTTGTACTACCCAAGATTCAGTATATAGCTTTGGCAATACAACTGTTACAAGAAAGGAATAGACTCAAAGAAATAAACTAATGGCTAATAAAATTTTTATGGTTTCCCAAAGGAAACAGAATAGCTTTAATACATCATATCAGACCATGGAAACAGGGAGGATTAAACTTTCCTGATATAGAAACATATATAAAAACATCAATATCTAAAACAATCTCAGATTGGATAAGTCTAAATTATTCTGCAAATTGGAAAGAATTACTAACTGTAATATCAATAAATGAATTTGATTTACAAAAAAAAAAAATCAAATAGATAAAAACTATTTGCCATGGCACATATTATATATTAATATGCAGTATAGCATAACTAAGCCCACTAAAACTCATATGATTAATTATTACATTGACTCATTTAGGAAAATTGTTAATGCAAATATAGATTTAAAAATCTGGTTTGATCTTTTAACACCATTCATAGTTACAAAGAGCTATCCACATAAAATATACAGATAAACAATAAATTCCTGGTAACAGAAAGGATTTGTTTGTTGGTTTCAATGTATCAAAGAATTAAAAGTTATGGATATGCAAACAATAGAAACAACATACAAAATTACACAACCATATTGGCTAACTATGCAAAGCATTCTGACGTATTCGCAAGATTTATGCAGAATAATTAGTAATTCTTCATTTAAAGAAATACATAAACTTACAAAATACCTATATGAAATATATATATTATTATGACATGGGAAATAGTATTTTGAAATTTTACAAGATATTGATAAATTATAAAACAACACCTAAATCTTCATATTGGAATTATATAACAAAAGGGCACTCATTACAGCTAACTGAAGAAATTAAATCAAATATTTTATTATCAATAAACCTTACATCCTTTCCACAATACTGGAAAGTTTTTAATTGGAAATGCTTGCACAGAGCATTCTTAACTCCAGACAGAATTACTAAAATTAATTCTTCCACAAAGGGAATATGTTGGAGGTGTGAGCATATACAGAATGCAGACTGGAATCACATTTTTTTCGACTGTGTTAAAATTAAGCCATTTTGGAATGGTATTAAAAACTTTTTACAAACTTTATTTAATGAATCGTCTAACTTATCTAAAGCTCTAGTATTATTAAATGTGTACGAAGGTCCTCATTTGTAAAATGTGTATGTAGTATGGACACTTGCAATCTCAAGGAAGTGTATAGCAAGAAGATGGAGTACAAGCACAATACCAACTTTGGAAGACGTCTACAGCCTACAGAAGACCACAGCATTGTTGGAAATTAAAATTAAAGAATTAAGGATTCATCCTAAGCTATTTATTAACAATCCATGGAAAAAAAGTCTTATCATTGATTGACACTTTACAATAACTGAAAATATACACTCTGATAACTGGATTGTTATACCTATAAAGTAATTGTATATATTGAGCTCTGTTATAGTGTCAGGCTGATGTAAATAGTGTACATAGTTATTTAGGATGTTATATACAAATACTATGAAATGTATTCAACTGTGTTTGAAAAATAAAAAAAAAAAAATCAGGCTCCAAGGAATACTCTACAATTCTCACCTACTACCCTTTAAATAGGGTACACTCCTACCATTGCATGTCATACATAACTTTCAAAAATGCTCCATATCGCTTAGCATCATGCAAACTCGCACAACTCATGTTTAAGCGAAGCTTAGCAACATGCAAACATGTAAAGACCATTACCCATGTTTAAGTGATGCTTAGCATCATGCACCTTTTCTAAATTTAAAAATAACTGAATTTAAAGTGAGCTGATGTTTCAGTAACATGACACAGTTTCACAGCAGTATATGTAAGAGGTATCACTGCCTAGGACTCAAACCCGGGACCTATTAGACTGTAGGTTATGACTCAACCTATCTAGCCACCAGTATAGTGAAGGGAGCTCATGTATCTTTAGATATACTGCAAATGTGCTACTGTAAGCGTAGTGCAGCTTCACTGTATGGGATATCATGCTGCTATGCACCGCACAACTACAACAATTAAATACATCTGGTTTCTATTTTTAGATGTCTAATGTATGTCTACTGCATGAGTGTGCAGTGCTAGCTAGCATAGTGAAGAGAGCTCATGTATCTTCAGATATACTGCGAAGGTGCCACTGTAAGCATAGCGAAGCTTCGCTGCGTGGGATTGCATGGTGCTAAGCACCACACAACTACAACAATTAAATACATCTGGTTTCTATTTTTAGATATCTACTGTATGTCTAATGCATGAGTGTGCAGTGCTAAACATAGCTAAATAACACAACGCATCATGCAAACAAGTACAAACAAATTAAAAAAAATAGAAAAATGAACACATCTGATTTCTACTTTTAGATGTCTGGAGCATATCTGATGTATGCTTGTGCAGAGCTAAGCATAGCTAAATAACGCAGCACATCATGGAAACAAGTACATAAAAGTTTTAAAAAAATTTAAATAAATCCAAATTAGTGAAATAAATTTGTCTTGTACCCCTTTCAGTCAGGTTAACGAGCTGAAAAGTATGTGGATGTGCCTACAGTCTTACATGGATTCAATATCTGTGTTGTTCTGACCTCCCTCAGGCACACACTATCATTAATATGTATGGTGCACTGCCGAGGGAAGATCGTGGCCATGTACATGGATACATTCTGTGTAGGCACTACACAGAGCCTACGTGGACTTTATTGAATCCTGGTGTATGTTTATGGATTTATGGACTGTGAGAATCCAGTAAAATGTTAAAAGTAATTATAAGGGATTTAGATAGATGTGTGATACATGTGGTTATTGAAAAATAAACTGCAGACCTGCTAGCAAAAAAACCAAGTAAGCCAGAAGCCAAATTTTAGCGCTTTCATCCACTGTTTTATACGTGAACTTCCTCAGAAACATTCTTAAATGATTTCCAGTTCCTTAAATAACTTACAATGCAGGAAATGACATCATAACCATCCAAACTTGAAAAACCAATGTAGTTTTCTTCAATAATAATAATATTGTTGTCGTTATAATAAACAGTAAAACAACCAATAAAAAGGTAAAATATATATATATATGTATATAAATGCAATCATAAAAATGCAATGTTAATTCATACTGACATTCACACAAATATATATAATGTGTAATGATCCATAAACATGTATAAAAATGTATAAAAATTAATAAATGAATAATGTATAGATGGTTCCATATCAATGAAAAAATAAGGGTAATATAGAAATATATATACATATACACCCACACACACAAACACAAAAAAATCCACATACGTGTGTTCATGAAAATCTATCTATACATCAGAAAACATTTTAAATTAATATAATCATTGAGGCCAGGCAACCTGTCAGCCCTCAATACAAGTTGCCACAATGTCTCCTTACATTCTAAAACGTTATTTAAATCTCCTCCAAACTCACTGGTGTTGATTTTTTCTAAAACTGAAAATTGAAATTTCTTAAAGTCTCTACATGTTAAACAATGTTTGGCCAAAGAATTAAACTTATCTTTGTTTTTTATAGCCAAATTGTGCTCATAGATTCTTCTTTTTAGAACCCTTTTTGTTTTTCCTATGTAATAATGCTCACATGAAACACAATTGGCAATATAAACAACATAATCAGAATTACAATTGTAATAACCCTTAGCCCAAATGGTGTAGTTAAGAGATTTTATGAATACACTGGTACTGTTACTGATAAATCAACACTGCCTACAATTATTGCAAGCATAGGTTCCCCTCTTAATACTGGCTGCTCTTGTCATATTCTGATACCTATTGTAATCTGTCTCAAGCATAGATTTAAAATTTTTTACCCTTTTATAAGTAAAAGTAGGTTTCATCCCTAAAGTACCAACCAAATCTTTGTTCCCTAATATCATTATCCAATTGTTGACAATGATATCCCTGATGAACCACATTTCATCAACAATGGGTAGTGGGAACACAAGATGGTAACTACTGATGGTATCTAAAACCGTGGATCCAGAACTTAAACCTATCTGACTAGATAAAAGAATGGATTTGGCAACACCCTTCCTTAACGAAATAACCTCTTTTTCTATTTTTGGATCCAATCTAAAGCATAACCTCTATACATGAATAGTGACCTTAAAAATCCTACTTCACTTTGAAATACATCGTCATCAGTGGTGAGCCTACTCAAACGAATTATTTGGCCCTTCACTACTCCTTTTTTCATATGTGTAGGATGTAAACTGTCCTTGTGTAAATACTGGTTCGCAAAAACTTCTTTCCTATATATTTGACTGTTCAATGTATTGTTGACTACATCTATGCTAAGAAGGACATCAAGAAAGGGAATACTGTCCCCAAACCCACTCATTTTGAAAACCAAAAAGTCAGTACTGTAATTCAAATCTGTCACCAAGTCAGAAAATTCTTCAAAATTGCCAGTCCACAAAAAAAGTAAATCATCTATGAATCTAAAATATGCAAGTGCCTTGTTAAAAAGATGATGTTTAACCAAAAATTTAAGCTCCCAGTTTGCCATAACCAGATTGGCAAAAGCTGGTGCCACCCTCACTCCCATTGCTACTCCCGAGATCTGTTGATAAATGTGTTTACCAAATCTAAAGAAATTATTCTCTAGAACTATCTCCATAAGATCACAAATGGTGCTAACCATATGTTTCTCAATGTCAGAATATAAAGCGAGGTATTCCCCTCAGATATTCTAATCCTTCTGTTTGCTTAATAGCAGTGTATAAGGACTTGGCATCAAGAGTGGCAAAACTGACAGGACTAGATGAAATATCTAGATTCCTTAATTCTTCCAATAAGTGCCAAGAATCTCTAATGTAAAATTTATTTCTTTGTACAATAGGATTCAAAATGTAATCAAGCCAAATAGATATATTCTCAGTTTTGGAATGTTTTGCAGAAATGATAGGTCTAAAAGGTGGGTTATACTGATCACCATGTAATTTCAGGATACCAAACAATGTGGCCAATTTTGGATGTTCAACCAATAAATATTTGTAACTCTGGTGATCTAATTCACCTTGGCTGAACATGTCAAACAACAATGTATCAACTCGTTGAAAACTTTTTTTAACAACATTAACACTAGTCACGTTATATGTCTCACTATCCCTTAACATATCCAACATAGATTCATTTTATTGAATGGTATCCATGACCACAATTTTACCCCCTTTGTCGGCCTTCATTGTTCTAATGTCAGAATTTCTACATAAATCTTGCAAGGCTCCCTTTTCAGATGAACTCAGATTGTCGTCACTTAAATGACCTTTCATCCTACGAAACTCATTTTCACATTGATTTTGAAACATTTGCAGAGTGGTATGCAATGGGGGGTTGAAAGTGCTGGCTTTTTTAGGCCAAGTCATGGAGGGAGTGTGAGAAGTAACCAACACATCATGCATTATATACTGTAGATTCAATTTTCTTAGATATAATCTGAAATCTATTAACAATCTACCAATGTTAACTCTGTTGTTAGGTATAAATGAAAAACCTCTTTTCAAAACATTAACAGTTTCAGTAGATAAAACAACACCAGATAAGTTAATAACATTAATACTAAAGTCATCAGCTTGTCTTGTAATGTTCACTTGTATTTCCTTTGGTTGGGGTATCTCCCTCTCCCTTTGCCCTTCCATTTGTTGTGAGACGTGTTGTTCCACTTCTGAGTCTGTTTGTTTTCTGACACTACCAGTGGAAAAGGGCCTTGGTTTTGTCCCTGCTTCCCATTGACCAGTATTTCAGCATAATTTGCATTAGATGAATTGTTAGAATGTTGGTTATTAAAGTCAGAAATAGCACCAACTTCTCCATTAGATACACAATTGTGTCCAATGTTTTTGTCAGAACCTCTGAAACCAACATCATTAGTTGTTGAAAATACTGTAGTGTTTCTAACTTCCTTAGCCCCACTATTTGAAGCAAGACTTCCACTGTCACTGTTGTTGTGAGTCATAACAGGAGGGTCTTCTACCCTATCTTGTAATAAATAAGCATGTCTGGCCTGGTAAGCCAACTTGTATTGGGGGATGACAGGTTGCCTGGCCTCAATGATTATATTAATTTAAAATGTTTTCTGATGTATAGATAGATTTTCATGAACACACGTATGTGGATTTTTTTGTGTTTGCGTGTGTGTGTGTGTGTGTGTGTGTGTGAGTGTATATATGTATATATATTTCTATATTACCCTTATTTTTTCATTGATATGGAACCATCTATACATTATTCATTTATTCATTTTTATACATTTTTATACATGTTTATGGATCATTACACATTATATATATTTGTGTGAATGTCAGTATGAATTAACATTGCATTTTTATGATTGCATTTATATACATATATATATTGTTTTACTGTTTATTATAATGACAACATTATTATTATTGTAGAAAACCACATTGGTTTTTTAAGTTTGGATGGTTATGATGTCATTTCCTGCATTGTAAGTTATTTAAGGAACTGGAAATCATTTAAGAATGTTTCTGAGGAAGTTCACATATTAAACAGTGGATGAAAGTGCTAAAATTTGGCTTCTGGCTTACTTGTTTTTTTCGCTAGCAGGTCTGCAGTTTATTTTTCGTTTTGTTTGGTTGTCAGTGATTACATGTGGTTATTGCCTGCAGTTCTATCTTTGATTATAATCTACTTTTGATCACTAGTGATAGAGGAGGTAGACTAGGCTAAGGTGTGGGTATTAAAATTTATTTTTATTAAATCACTGAACTGCCACCTGTGTTGCAGTCTGGCCAGTTAATTCTCTGCATAGATCATGTGATGATTAGATATGTTGATAGATGAAGGATTACTCCATGCTAACTTTCAACTAACAGAAGTATCTCTGGGTATTATTGAGTGACACAGTCTTTCATGGTTTTTATTTAGTTGACAGTTGAGGAGTGTGTTAGAAAAGGATTTCTGAGGTGGAGTACAAGAGATATTTAAGGAGACATTGTTAGGTGGATCAGGGCTGGATTCAGCTTTTGTTTTTATTCGTAACTGCATTAATGATAGGAATTCTTTAAATGGAAATGTGGCATATTAAGAGATGTATGTGGAATACATATTTAGAATACAGGCAACATGCTTTTTGTATTAGGAGGAGAGGGGTCGAATTCCCTATATTATTAGCTGAGGTACTGACAGCTGAAGTGTGTAGGAATGAATATATTATTGAGTCATAGGTTCATAGACATATGAACCTATGACTAATATTCATATTAGACAGTCTGCAGACCATTAGAAGCCTAGTCAATGACCCATATTCATATGTTCCCTACTGTCCCAAGGAGGGCAAAACAAGGTAGATGGGGGATTTGAGATGCTGTACAGCTAATTATACAGCTTTACCCTGCAGGTAACAGGGGTGATGCTCTGCTTGATATGTAGTTGAAGTGTGTTTCAGTAGTGGAGATAAGTTGGGATATGAATCTACTACACAAATGAGTCTTATTACCTGTCAATAAAGGTTTAGTTCCTTTATATGAGTATTTAAGGAACTATTTGTTATGTGAAAGAATATGAGGTCAAAGAGGGATGGATCTTTCATGGGTTTAAAGGCTATATACAAATCCCCACACAGGAGCCTACAGATACTGAATGCAGAGAGAGGACAGCCAGTTAGACAGTCAGGCATATTATTCAAAGCTGAGCCAAGCATACATATCTGGGAAGGGGAGGAAAGGAAAGGAATACACAGAGTCCTTTAACTCCTGTCATTTTACTTAAAAGCTTTAGAAGTCATGTATTAGAAAAGGGAATGGGTGAGAGGAGATGATACAATTAAAAGGAAATCCATGTATAAGGCAGCGGTGTAACTTTTTTTTACAGACAAAGGTGTTAATATGTGTTTGTGCAGAAACCATGTTGTGATGGATAGCATGGTGCTCACTGGCAAGGTGTGTGCCTCACAGCTCCAAGATCTGGAGCTCAGTCATCACCTCAACTTCAGTCACTGTATGTATGGAGTTGGAACATGTTCCATATGTGCAGATTTTCTCTTGGTGCTCTGTTTTTCACACCTCTTAAAGCATTCTGTTTGATTGGCTACACTGTATAGATACATGCACACATTTATTTTATTTATTTATTTATTTATTTGACATTTGTTTACCGGGGTGGTCTGACTGGGTCTACAGAACCTGTTTTCAGCAGAGGCCCGGGGAGAAAAGCTCCACATACAGTACAATACAAATACAGTATAATACAATACAATAACGATTACATTAGAAATACTATACAAAAAATAAGTTGAAAGAACAAACTGCTACAAGATGTTCTAATATATTACTACACATCTAAACAGTTCTGTACAGTTAAATTATTACAGATGATAATAGTCACTCTCATACATGATGTAGAAATAGCAGCCAGAAAGTTAGTGATGTAGACATATAGTGAGAGAGAGTTAAGTATAACAGAAGCAATAAAGCCTGAGCAGTAGTTTAAGGATATGGTATAGAAGCAGAGAAGGAGTTAGAAGAGCTTTAGGATCTTGCAGTCTGTGAATGATTGAAATGTGAGAGAAGAGGAAGACCTGAGCATTAGGCAGGCTTTATGCAGGAGCAGAGCCATATATTTTTGAGTTGATTTTTTTACTGAGGCTTTGAAATGGGTTGGGCCAGGATTAAACCTGGTAGCTAGAGGTAGTGAATTCCAATGTATAGAGACAGAGTATGAATACAGAGAGTGACCAGGTTTTCTTGTGGGTTTTGAGATAGCTAAGGGCAGGGTAGGCTTGAAAATAAGGTTGTGCAAAGTGGATAGCTGAATAAAGGCAAGTTGGTTGGGTAGTTCAAGCCAGTTTAATTCTAGGAGTGGTTTATAGTGGTGTGTGAAATTTAGAGTTTGTGGCAAACTGTAACTTTGTTGTAGCACTGTTCCAACTTGCGTAGGGTAGAATTGTGTAAGTTAGTTATGATAGGGGTACCATACAGAAGAGTGGGAAGTAAAAATGTTTTTGCAAGGGTAGTTTCGGTTGCTGCAGTAAAAAAGTGTTTGTTTCTATATAAGAGTCCCAGCTTTTGAATAGTTTTCTTTATATTTTGCTGTATATGGGGATCAAATGAAAGTTTATTGTCAATGATAACACATAGAAGTTTGGTTTCCTGCACTATTTCTATGGCAGTGTTGTCACATGCAAGGATGTTAAAATGATCAGTGACAAGGGAGGTGTTTTTGGAATGAAAGAGTACTTTTTTGTCTTCTTTGGATTAAGAAAGAGTTGGGTATTTCTTAGCCAAGATTCAACTGCTGTAAAAGACTGTTGAGTTTTTGAGAGTAGTTCTGGTAGTGATTGAGCAGTGCAGAATATGGTGGAATCATCAGCATATTGAATGAGGGTCCCAGGGTGAGAGGCATTGTGAAGGTTGTTTGTGAAAATGTTGGAGTAGGGTCCTAGGATGGAGCCTTGGGGGACTCCAGTAGGGTTGTGGAGAAAGGGTGAGAGTTTGTTGGACCATTTCATTGCTTGTTTACAATCCTTGAGGTAGCTCTGAAAACATTTTACTGTGTTATATGAGAAGCCTAAGTTAGACAGTGTGTTCAAAAGTAATGGGTGAGAAACTGTGTCAAAGGCCTTGGAGAGATCAAGGAATACTGAGGCTGTATAGCATCCTGCATCTCTGGCCTTGTTCACAGTGTCTGTAAAAGATAATAGGGCTGTAGCTGTGCTGTGGCTAGGTCAGAAGCTATGTTGGGTGTTGGTTAAAAGATAGTTTTGCAATAGATATTGCATTACCTGCTGATGGATACCTCTCTCGAGAATTTTGGATATGGGTGACAAGATGGATATAGGGCGGAAATTGGATGGATCAAAAAAGTCACCTCCTTTGTGGATGGGGGTGACGTGAGACTGTTTCCATATGGTAGGTACTTCTGATTTGGATAAAGACCTATTTATAAGGATACTGATTGGGTAGATGGCTGAGTTACAGCTAGTTTGAGGTAGTATGGGGGGGTGGGTGATTGCCAGCTGAAGTAGAGCGGGTTTTTAGTTTTTGTAACAGTTTTTTTAATAGTGTCAGTGGGTATGGGCTGAAATGAGAATGGGGTTTGTATGATATTTTGTTGAGTATGGGGGGGTCTGTATTACCATATCGAATGGTAAGAATGTTGAACGCTCATATGAGCGAAAACGCATGAGAACAAGCTTGCTGTTGTGGGGGGCTGCACCCCCTATCCTCCCACTAAATATATATTCCAACTCCGAGGTCGCACTACAGTGAGGAAAGGGCAAATATTCCAATCCTCACTGTACCATGACCACAAAAAAAACAAGTTTGTTCTCATGCGTTTTCACTAATATGAGCGTTCGACATTCTTACCATTTGATATGATAATATAGACCCTATGAGGGTTAGTAATGACAGGGTTAGAAGTGGTTGATGGCCTGGGGTCGATGTCTGAATAGGTTGAAGGGTGGGGGGGTCCTGCATTAGAGGTGTTAGTTAGTAGGTCTGAAATTGATTTTATGAAGTACTTGTTAAAGTTTTCGGCTATTTGTGATGGAGGGGTATCAGTGGATAGGGTGTGCTCTCCATTTCTTCCTGGGTTAAGTAGAGAAGATATGGAGTGCCAAAATTTACTGGGGTTGATTCTATGCTGCAGTTGAAGCTGGGAATAATATGACTTCTTACTTCTGTTGATTAGTTTAGTCACTTTGTTACGTAGTGTTTTGAAATTAACATGATTTTGTTCATTTTTGTTCTGTTTCCAGGTTGTCCAGGCTAGGTCCCTTTGCTTCATCAAGTGTTTACATTCCTTAGAGAGCCATGGTGCTGAGTTCTTTTTGATTCTTTTCATACAAATGGGAGCTGGTGTATTAAGTATGTGAAGAAGGTGTTATTAAAGTATAGTACAGCATCATTAAGGGGTAGTTGTTTAAGGGGTGTCTATTCTATTTCCTGTAAGAGATTGTTGAATTTATGCTTACAAAAATTAATTGAGTTCCTAACTGATTTTATAGTGTGCACTCTTAGTTGTTGGGAGTTTGTTCTAAGGAAGTAAACTGGTAGATGATCGCTCAGGGAGCTAGGCAGCGTACCAGAAAAGGGGTAATTAGCAGGGTGGGATACTAGAATCCAGTCTAAGGTGGATTGGCAGGCAAGATCTTTGCTGTATCTTGTAGGAGCATTGATAAGCTGAAAAAAAACATACAGATTTATACTATTTGTGGGAGAGTCTGAAGATATGGTTTGCCAATCTATACTTATGTCTCTTAAGATTATTGTTTCAAGGTTTAGTGTGTGTGTGTGTGTGTGTGTGTGTGTGTGTGTGTGTGTGTCTGTGTGTGTGTGTGTGTGTGTGTGTGTGTGTGTGTGTGTGTGTGTGAGTGTATGTCTGGGCTACATACAGATACATGCATACATGTATATGTGTGTGTATGTGTGTGTGCGCGTGTGTATCTATATCGATATCTAATATATATATATATATATATATGGGTCCCATACACATGGTCGAAATGCCACAAAGTCGAAACCCATATGGCTGAGACCATATGTTCAACCTTTGAAATTCCGACCATGTGTAATGGACATCTCTGTGCAGCGCAAAATGGAAAGATTTCCATTTCCCCCTTTCCACACTGTAGTGTGATCTTAGAGTTGGTATATTAAAGTTATGGGGAGTGTGGATGGTGTAGTCCCCCATAGGGGGTGCAGGGGGGTAGCCCCCCCCTGTTAACAGTGAGTTGCTGTTGTGTTTTTTTTCTTTTTTTACATGTTCAGAATTGCGGAAGTCGAACATATGGTCTTGGCCATATGGGTTTCGGCTTTCTGCAATTTCAATCATGTCTAGTAGACCTATATATATATATATATATATATATATATATATATATATATATATGTATGGGTCTACTTGATATGGTCGACAGTTCATATGGTCAATGGCTCATTTGGTCGACAACCAGTATTCAAGGCACTTAACAGGGATTTGCCCCCCTCCCCAAAGTTGTGCGAACCTGGAGTTGATATATATATATATATATATATATATATATATATATATATATATATATATATATATATATATATATATATAGTTAGTGTGGGTGTGGTGGGCACAATGGGGGGTGTGGGGGGGCGTAGCCCCCACTAATATTCATTTAATAGTCATTTAAAACATGAAAATACAACAAAAACTAAACATTTTAAATGAATATGGGCGGGGGGCCCCACACCCCCCACACCCCAACTATATATATCAACTCCAGGGTCGCACAGCTTTGGGGAGGGGGGCAAATCCCTAAGTGCCTTTAATACTGATTGTTGACCAAATGAGCCGTCGACCAAATGAGTTTCGACCATATGAACCATATCAAGTAGACCCATATGTGGATATATATTTATTTATATATATATATATATATATATATATATATATATATATATATATATATAAAATATGTGTGTGCATTAAGTATGCAATTATTTTATTTACGGTTGAGCTTGTAGCCTAGACCATGGTTGAAGAATAGCGTCTATGTGTGATCAGTTCATTTACTAAACTAATAAATAGTATCATTGAAGAGACAGAGAGATAGAAAGACAGATAGAAAGATAATAGTATTAAAAATATTAGTGGTATTTAAGAAAGCATGTGACAAGGCATAAGGAAGTTATTACAGAAAGAAATTTAGACTTCCTATTAAGTAAGATTTGGATCTGGGGCATAAAGCAATAAGAGATGTATGAGATAGGGACATGTACAGTTGGAGAACATGGAGTAAAAAGAGTTATAGGATTGACATCATGACAGCGATGACTTATGATAATTAGACCAAAAGGATAGTTACAAATGTTTACAAAATAATAGCGTATACAGCAAAAGGAATAGATTTTAGAATGGCAGTGGTATAGAAACACCTGATTAAACCTCACGTGGAGTTCTATGGACAGTTCTTGAGATCTTATAAGAAAAATAATATTCTGGCAGAAAGGGTACATAGGTGGGTATGAAAGATGGAGAGAGGAATGGAGGGTCTAAACTATAGAGAGAGGCTGAGAGAAGCTAGGGATGTTCATGAAAAGACAGGAACCTAGGACACATGCTTGTAGTGTCTGTGGCTTAAAAGGCAACATAACCACATTTGAGTCTGGCTTAAAAGGCAGAACAATCATATTTGAGTCCATGAATATCCAAAGGCTGTGGTCTGTATCTGCTCTCCAGGGGATTATATGGCTGTACTATATGAGCTTCAGTGCTATTTGCCTGAGCTTCACGTACTGATTGCAAATGACAACTAAACAAGCTACAACTTAATCAGGAAAAACAATAAAAAAGACTTTTTGAAGGGAAAGCTTTCCTGCAGCCCCCAAAATAGGGCTCTGCTGTCACACCTCAGTATCTCTCTCTTTCTGACTTACATTGACAGACTCAAACATTGACAGTCAAAATATCTACAACAAAAGGTTGGCAGCATGAACGTCTAGTCAACATACTTGCATGCATGCAACAAGCAAAATTCTCGGTGCATGCAAAACATTAATTTAAAAATAGAATAAAACATTTTTTGTAGGGGGGGCCCCACAAATATTCAGTTTCACTATATATATATATATATATATATATATATATATATATATATATATATATATATATATATATAAACACTTTATAATCTCAAAATACTGAAATGTCGAATTTCAGTATCTCGAGACTTCCGTCGAAATTTGAAAATAGCGAAAGTGCATAATCACGAATTTGAATATCTCGAATTCGCGGTTATGGCTTTACACTACGTAATGTCTGGGATTGTATGTGGATGGTGTGTGGTGCCATGTGTGGATTTAGGTGTTATGTCAGGTAAGTGAGTGTTTTGTAAGGGTTTTGAGTGGGAGTTTGAGTGTATATGAGTGTGCTGATATGTGTGATGTGTGTGAGGGACTGTAGAATGTGTGTGTGTGTGTGTGTGTGTGTGTGTTTGCTTTTGTTTACTGTTTGTGTGATCTCGGAGTTAGTATATAGAAGTAGGGGTGGGGGCACTGCCCCCCACATGGGGATGCAGGGGGGCTTGCCCCCCCTGCTTATTTGTGTTGTAGGTTTGTGGATGTGTGTTGTTTTGTTTGTTTATGTTGTGGTGTGGGTGTTGTGGTATATGTGTGTTCTGGTGTGTGCTGTGTTTTAGGTGTTTTGAAATTTCATGGTTTTGGTATTCGCGGTTTTGCTGTTAAGTGTTGTGTAGATTCTTTTTCATGGTCTCGAAAAACTGAAATTCAAGATTTCATTATTTCGAGATTATGAAGTTTTCTCTGAGCTAGACAAAAAAGATAAAAAATCACCCAACGAGTAAACTGACTGCCAAAGACGTAAAATATAAGTGTAGCAACAACCCAGTGAATGACAGTCAGATGCATGGCAATCATAAAAACTTTAATAAACAGATGTGAGTATGTAAGCGCTTTCACTACTACAAATGGCTTCTTCAGGCCATATAACTCAAAAAAGTAAAAACAAACATTTAAATAGATGACATCAGCTACTCACTTTTTAAATAAACCAATAAAAACATAGCAATCACATTATTAAATTCATTCAAGATTTTAATCAAAGATGTTGAGGTGCCTACCAAAGTGGGAATTGTATTCAATAATTGGTCTAATTAAAGCTGAATATAGAGGGATAATAGTACCTTTCATAAAATGTCTTTATCGTTTATGCTAAGTAGAAGGATTTTCTGACTACTAATGATGTATGGTGGCTGAAAGAGAGGGAGATTTTGACCAGCTTGGTGAGATCTTTGATTGTTTTATCATCTTGGAGTGAGGTGCTGGCTATGTTATAGGTAGGTAGGAGATGGACCTTTTTTCACCAAAAGCAACAGTTCTGCACTGTTTTGTGTTTAACTTTAGCCTATTGTCATTACACCATTGCTTTGTGTGGCTTTGTTTGTTGCGAGGCCGTCATATCAAAGGGTGATTTGATATTTACACCCAGCTTGCAGTCATCAGCAAATTTTGTTAGCCATATGTAAGGGTTAGTCATGTGAAAGTAAGAAAAGTATATCCCAAATGCAAGTGGTCCTAACATTGATCCCTGAGGTACACCATTAGTTATGTTTTTGCTTTCCAGTGTAACACCTGGTACTTTGACTATATGGGTTTTACCTTTTATCCAGTTCCCCGTTCATCATACCACATGTGAGTCTACATTTGGATTGTTTAGTTTGCTAACAATACCAGAATAGGAGATGGTTTCAAAGGTTAAGCTGGTTGTGATATTATGAGATGAATAATTAAATATAACACCATTCAAATAGAACAACTAGCTAATGACATTGATGCTTTAAACAATTCCATTCCGAAAGATTTAATGTTCGATCATTATGAAACTAATTAGAGTAACATTTTCAACAATGTTGATAAAACTTGTGAGGTTATCCTAAAAAGAAAAGTTTCAAAATTCCAGAGGGATATAGACAGTTATAAGAACAGAATTACATATCCTAATCCACCAGGTATCCATGGCAACCGGGTAACCAATAGGTGCAATCAACCAGTTAGGATTGAGGAAGAAAATATGTCAGCAGATATTATAAATGGTTATCAGAGTGGGGCGACCCCTTTGGACTCATTCGAATTGAGAAGATCGGAGAAGTTACAGAATAGGAACTATCGAACGAACTCCAAGAGGCAACAGGTCAGCGAAGAAGTTAATTTTCCGCAAGGGACCAAATTGAAAAGGAATTACTTGAAACCGAGCAAACACAAGAAGTAATGGTCATAAATTCTGAAACAGAGGTCGATGAACATGGGACAGTTAAGTTAGCATCTAATGACTTTACCTTATATAATTTTTCTAGTAGTAATGTGAATCAACAGCAAACAAATGTTTTATCAAAATGTTTAACTTTTGTTGCTGCCAGAAGGGCAAATATTGTTGAAACTCTAATTGAGCTAAAATTATTTACCCACAAATTAAATCTAGCATTATGGTTTGCAGGAGAGAGGTCAGACAGTAGCAGTGCGAATTTACATAGATCTAGCTGCTTTAATCCCCCTCATAATCATAACATTCAGATGGTTGAAAAGATGTGTCAATTAGATATCAGAGACATCTTAAGCCAGCCCAACACTGTAAAGTTGTATAACATGTCAGTTGTTTAATTACTCAAAGAATGAAGTGCAGATAGAAGCATTAGGGTGATGAAGCCAGATAAAGGGGGCGGGATGGTTATAATGGACAGTGAAGAATACAGCAGCCATATGAATACCATATTACTGGATGAGTCTTATACTGAAGTTTCTCAAAATGAAATAAATGTCTCTTTTTCAAAAATTAACATGTTGTTAGATGATAAGTAATGCAGGGTCAACTAACAATAAGCGAATTTGAGTTTATGAAAAATGATAAAACCAGTTATAGCAGGTGTATCTGGCATTCCTAAAGTTCATAAATGTTTACATGATCCACTTTTTAGACCAATAGTGGATGCCACTAGGTCAAAAACATTTTATATATATACATTTCTGGATCAGTTTTTAAAAGGATGTTTAACGAGATCTACATGTGTAATGATTTGTGGCATTTTTGAGTAAAATTAATAAGTTAGAATTTATTGACAATGCAATATTTGTTACTATTGATGTCATAAATTTGTATTCAGTTATACCGCGTGATGTAGGTTTGTCTTGTTTTGAAAAACATTTATTTGAACTGGCTGACTTGCATGTTGACAAAATTAATGTTATTAAAACATTAATGCAATTGGTTTTAAAGAATAATTTTATATACTTTGAGATCCAGCATTAAATTAAATGACATGAGTTTCCCAGGGCTAAATGATTCTTGTTCAATTAACCCAGTGTTAAAACTAAAATATTTTAATGCTTGATGTGTTTTTAATCAGTTATTACATTGTCAGATAGTTTTAATTAAGTAATATATTTCATTGGTAGAATTGTTTCACATGGTTTTAAAATATTTTATTTATAGAAAATAGTAAGATTGTTTTTATTTTTGATGAAGTTCCATGAAATGTTTTAAGGAACAAAAGTGTTTGATTAAAGGTGAATTTTGCTTAAATCCAGTGAGTCTGAGTTTCTGTTGCTAATACTGCACCACAGGATATTGTGGTTACAGTTTGTGGTGTTCCTGTGGAGGTTTAGAGTTTCTTCATCATAATTTCAAAGGTCTTGGTCAGGTCCAAATAGGCTGTAAGGACTACATGACCACAATCCACAGTCTCTGTAACTTTTTTGAGAAAAAATGACTAAGTTAAGCAGACATGTTGTTCCAGTTACAAAACCAAACTACTGAGAGTCAAGGTATGATTTTTGATGTTGCTGCTTATGAAGTTGGATGTAATGTGCTCCATGGCCTTAACAATTATGTTAGTTATACTGATCTGTGTATAGTTCCATGGGTCAGTGATAGGTACTTCCTTATTGAGTAGCATCAAAACTGCTAGCCTATATGCTTCACAGGCATACCCAGTGGGTAAACCAAACTTGAGCAAGTTTATTTGGGATTCTGCAAGGGCTTGCTTGCATTTTTGTTTTACAGGCATATGCTTTGTCTGGTTTCACTGAAGTGGTATTTTTGTCTTCTGAGAGTACATTTAGGATGTGTTCCTGTAAGATCCTACGTGGTATAAGAGATTCAGGGATTTGCAATGAAGGATATTTCCAGGCTTTAATTTGCACTAAACTTCTCAGACATTATAAAAACTATGTCCTTTAGGTCAGAGTAGGTGATGCCACTTTGTATTAATTCAGTACACTGCTGTGTATTGTTTATTAGATTTATCTAAAGTAGGATTTCTAATTGTCCTTGGCTTCATATGCTACTTTCAGTTTAAGTTTAGCTTTGGTTCCCCTAATGGTAGCTTTTAGTACTACACTAATCACTTTGACAAGAGTTTTTAAAGAGGCTAGATTTTTATTTATTTATTTTAGGATAGTAGTAGGATGGTCACGGTGGTGCAGCGGTTAGCATTGTCGCTTCACAGCAAGAGGTTCTTCGTTTCGATCCTCAGCTGGGATGCCTTCTGTGTGAAGTCTACATGTCCTCCCTGTGGTTGCGTGGGTTTCCTCCCACATCCCAAAGATATGCTGTAGGTGGAATGGACACTCCAAATTTAGAGATCTCATCACAGAATTTGAGTACATTTGCTCTTTGGTATTTGTGGCTTTAAAAGAGAAGGTTACTAGTGTGTGGTCAGATTTAACTAGTTATTTGGGTATAGTGGCAATGGTGCAGGAGGGACTATGATAGTAAGGAAGAGGTCTTTAATGTTGCACCTGTAAAAGGCTCATTTACTAGTTGTTCTAAGAAATTATCATCAATGTAGTCCACGAAGTTTTGGATATATCCAACCTTAGACGTATAACAGCAGCAGTTATTCAATGGGTAATTGAAATTGGGTTCCTATTATGTAATCAAACTTCAACAAATTTGAATCCTATATGGTCGAAACCATATGGTCGAACTTGCAGAAGTTTGAACACGGAAAAAAAAATAAAACATGCAACAGTAAACTAATTGTTGCAAGCAGGGGGGCAAGCCCCTCTGCACCCACCACACCCCCTGCTCTTTAAATATACCAACTCAGAGACCAAACTATAGTGCAGAAAGTGAATATTTTCCTTTACTGCACTGTAGTGTGATCTCAGAGTTGGTATATTTAAAGAGTGGGGGGGGGTGCAGGGAGTGCAGGGTGGGGGCTTGCCCCCCTGCTTGTAACAGTTAGTTTACTGTTGCATGTTGTAGTTTTTTTTTCTGTGTTCAAAGTTTTGAAACTTCGAACAGACAAATTCGATATTGTCATGTTCGAAGTTTCAAAACTTCGATCACGTAATAGGAACCCACTGAAGGGATTCTATTACATGATCGAACTTCAACAAGTTTGAACCCTATATGGTCGAAACCATATGGTCGAACTTGCAGAAGTTCGAACACAGAAAAAAAAAAACATGCAACAGTAAACTAACTGTTGCAAGCAGGGGAGAAAGCCCCCCTGAACCCCCCACATGGGTGACTGCACCCCCCCACACCCCCTGCTCTTTAAATATACCAACTCCGAAACCACACTATAGTGTAGAAAGGGAATATTTCCCTTTACTGCACTTTAGTGCGATCTCAAAGTTGGTATATTTAAAGAGCGGGGTGTGTGTGTGTGTGTGTGGGGGGGGCGCAGCCCCCAGGTGGGGGCACAGGGGGGCTTGCCCCCTTGCTTGCAACAGTTAGTTTACTGTTGCATGTTGTATTTTTTTTTCCATGTTCGAAGTTTTGAAACTTCAAACAGACAAGTTCAATATTGTCGTGTTCGAAGTTTCAAAACTTAGATCACATAATAGGAACCCATTGAAATCACCCATTAAGAAGAATTTTTCATTATAGATATTTCAGAAAATACATTCTGGCAATTCATGGTGAATTGGTGACAAGGATGGTGCCTTACAACAGGCAATAAGTTGATAGTTTCTTTTGTTGAGGATGCATCAGAGTTTAATAAGCTTGGTTTGAGGGTCTCCTGTCCAGCATTGATAAGGTCAATGACAAATACGGAACCACCAACCATTCCCTTTAGTCCTGAATGCATGGTGAGCACTGAATCCAGGTACAGAGGGAGTATCTTCACTCTGAAACCAAGTCTCAGTTAGAACTCAAATATTGATGTGTTCAAGTTTCAGGGGGTCAGGCAATTTGATACTTAGACTTATGACATTTAGAAGTGCTACCTTAGTATAGTTTGAATTTAAACATGTTGAAGTTTCAAATGTCCAGCAGCCAGATCCTGCCTGAAAAAGACACTAAGGTAGGAGTAAGATTGTTGGTCTGCAGGCCAAAGCCTGGAACAGGAGATGTTAGTTGTCCTTGAAAAGCATGTAGACCTGTCAATCATTCCATCCCAAATTGATAAATACTGAATGTGCACATAATTTTTGATGCAGGTAGGATTCTATTTAGCACTAGAGTCTAAGCTGCAGTTGACAAATGCATAATGAGATTCGTAGGTCACTTTGCAAGTACCTTTGGGTAGAACTCCTCAAGTCACTCACACCTGAGTGAGCCACTATGAGGTCATAATCATACTTGCCTGGAGTGATGCACTAAAGGGCCCCTGTGATGTCATGGATCCTAGCACTTCAGAAAAAGCTGTCACCCTGTCTTTGTTCAGTGTTAGGAAGATTGATTCCATGTGCCTAACAGTGGAGTCACCAAACACTAATGCATTTCTATTTGTACGTATGAAGACAGTGGCAACAACCTGGCTTCATCTTGATGAGTGTGTGGATGGTAATGTAGTATTTATAGAGGTCTGCTGAGGCTTTTTCTTCTTAGTTCTAGGGGATTGGTCAATTACTTTTTGGCAACCTCAGCATCAGCATGTTTGGAATGAATATGAAGAATTGTGCCTGTTAGGCTGTGCCACTCACAGACCATAGTTTTTTGATGAACGGTTAGCCTTAACATTTTGCAAATACACCTTTTATAGACTGCATTATGTCAAGTAATAGTACATTGTTTGGGAGCATTAGGCAGTTTCTACATTACCTGAAAACACCAAGTGATATGAGGTTAGTCAGTAATCTAGCATTTCTATCAAGTAATCTGTATCTTGTAGTGATAAGTGCAATGTATAAAGTTGCTATTTGTAGACTAAAGGAAGATGGAAAAGTTGACTGGTCATAGCAGTTGGAATAAGCAATAGTGATGCCTATTTGAGCAAGAAGTAGCAAGTAGAAATTGTGGTAGATAGAGGAAGTGGAAGTAATGATTAATGTATTAGTAGATAAGATACAAGACGTAATAAGTAGAAGTGGTGGTAGATAGGGCAGGAAGTGGAAGTAATGATTAATGTATTAGTAGATAAGATACAAGAAGTAATAAGTAGAAGTGGTGGTAGATAGGGCAGGAAGTGGAAGTAATGATTAATGTATTAGTAGATGAGATACAAGAAGTAACAAGTAGAAGTGGTAGTAGATATGGCAGAAGTGGAAGTAATGATTAATGTATTAATAGATAAGATACAAGAAGTAACAAGTAAAAGTGGTGGTAGATAGGGCAGAAGTGCGGCTGTCCGGCAGGGCAGCACAGTGGTGCAGTGGTAAACGTTGTCACCTCACAGCAAGAGGTTCTCTGGTTCAATTCTCGGCTGGGGTGCCTTCTGTGTGGAGTTTGCATGTTCTCCCTATGTTCGCGTGGGTTTCCTCCGGGTACTCCAGTTTCCTCCCACATTCCAAAAACATGCATCTGGAGCATTTCTCCCTGGTCCCCGGGCCTCCGCTGAAAACAAGCTCTGTTGAACCTAGTTGGACTATCCCAGTCAACAAATGTTAAATAAAAATAAAAATAAATAAAAAAGTGGAAGTAATGATTAATGTATTAATAGATAAGATACAAGAAGTAATAAGTAAAAGTGGTGGTAGATAGGGCAGGAAGTGGAAGTAACGATTAATGTATTAATAGATAAGAAACAAGACATAATAAGTAGAAGTGGTGGTAGATAGGGCAGGAAGGGGAAGTAATGATTAATGTATTAGTAGATAAGATACACGAAGTAAGTAGAAGTGGTGGTAGATAGGGCAGGACGTGGCAGTAATGATTAATGTATTAGTAGATAAGATACAAGAAGTAACAAATAGAACTGGTGGTAGATAGGGCAGGAAGTGGAAGTAATGATTAATGTATTAATGGATAAGATACAAGAAGTAATAAGTAGAAGTGGTGGTAGATAGGGCAGGAAGTGGAAGTAATGATTAATGTATTAGTAGATAAGATACAAGAAGTAATAATTAGAAGTGATGGTAGGACAGGAAGTGGAAGTAATGATTAATGTATTAGTAGATAAGATACAAGAAGTAATAATTAGAAGTGGTGGTAGATAGGGCAGGAAGTGGAAGTAATGATTAATGTATTAGTAGATAAGATACAAGAAGTAATAATTAGAAATGGTGGTAGATAGGGCAGGAAGTGGAAGTAATGATTAATGTATTAGTAGATAAGGTACAAGAAGTAATAAGTAGAAGTGGTGGTAGATAGGGCAGAAGTGCAGCTGTCCGGCAGGGCAGCTTAGTGGTGCAGTGGTAAACATTGTCACCTCACAGCAAGAGGTTCTCTGGTTCAATTCTCGGCTGGGGTGCCTTCTGTGTGGAGTTTGCATGTTCTCCCTGTGTTCACGTGGGTTTCCTCCGGGTACTCCAGTTTCCTCCCACATTCCAAAAACATGCATCTGGAGCATTTCTCCCTGGTCCCCGGGCCTCCGCTGAAAACAAGCTCTGTTGAACCTAGTTGGACTATCCCAGTCAACAAATGTTAAATAAAAATAAAAATAAATAAAAAAGTGGAAGTAATGATTAATGTATTAATAGATAAGATACAAAAAGTAATAAGTAGAAGTGGTGGTAGATAGGGCAGGAAGTGGAAGTAACGATTAATGTATTAATAGATAAGATACAAGACGTAATAAGTAGAAGTGGTGGTAGATAGGGCAGGAAGTGGAAGTAATGATTAATGTATTAGTAGATAAGATACACAAAGTAAGTAGAAGTGGTGGTAGATAGGGCAGGACGCGGAAGTAATGATTAATGTATTAGTAGATAAGATACAAGAAGTAACAAATAGAAGTGGTGGTAGATAGGGCAGGAAGTGGAAGTAATGATTAATGTATTAATAAATAAGATACAAGAAGTAATAAGTAGAAGTGGTGGTAGATAGGGCAGGAAGTGGAAGTAATGATTAATGTATTAGTAGATAATATACAAGAAGTAATAATTAGAAGTGGTGGTAGGACAGGAAGTGGAAGTAATGATTAATGTATTAGTAGATAAGATACAAGAAGTAATAATTAGAAGTGGTGGTAGATAGGGCAGGAAGTGGAAGTAATGATTAATGTATTAGTAGATAAGATACAAGAAGTAATAATTAGAAATGGTGGTAGATAGGGCAGGAAGTGGAAGTAATGATTAATGTATTAGTAGATAAGGTACAAGAAGTAATAAGTAGAAGTGGTGGTTGATAAGGCAGGAAGTGGAAGTAATGATTAATGTATTAGTAGATAAGATACAAGAAATAATAAGTAGAAGTGGTGGTTGATAAGGCAGGAAGTGGAAGTAATGATTAATGTATTAGTAGATAAGATAAAGGTAGCACTAGATATGCCAGAGCTGTAGAGAGCAGCACAGCTAATAAATCAACCACCAAAGCAGTGTTCGTATAAACATTCATGTGCAACATGTGGTATTACCCAAAGCAGAAGGAGCAGCTAGTAGCAGAAGAGCAGAAATGCCCTTAATTATAGGGAATACATTAGAACTGAGTGCTTGAATTTGTTGGCAACAGTCTCATAAAATGACACAACTTGCCACTGTGCAGTAATGTTGAGTGCTCTTTGAGCATTCTTGATGGCATCTACACACCAAGCTAAAGGGTCTAGTAATTCTGACAGTAAAAACTGAAATGCACTGACAAGCGACTGTTCAGCAACAACTACAGCAGTGCTGCACAGCAGTGAGCAACAGTGTGCAAAGCAAAGTAATATAAAGCACAGCAGAAGAATACAACAACAACTAATCAGATTGCAGTGTACTTCTAGGCCAGCAGCAGTTAAAATGCTTAGAATAGTAACAAGTTACTCTTTCTCACAAGGAAAAACTATCACTGTTCCAAAATGGCTCCCAAACACTGACTAAGTTGTGTAGCTTATGAAATTGGAGCACATAAAGGG
The DNA here is from genome assembly GCF_019279795.1 of Protopterus annectens. Taxonomy (NCBI): domain Eukaryota; kingdom Metazoa; phylum Chordata; order Ceratodontiformes; family Protopteridae; genus Protopterus; species Protopterus annectens. The sequence goes on from NC_056749.1 coordinate 248,732,310, forward strand.
ACCAGTAGTCTGTAATGATGTGATAGGCAGTTTTGTTGAGCTGCACTAGGACCTTTAAAAGTTCAATATTAGTATCATGCAATATCTTCTGTGAGACAATATGGTGCCTAATAAATAAAGATACACCCCTGCAGTTTCCAGTGGTTCCAAGTGCTTGATAATAGTGATATCCTGTTAACAAGGGAGTGCTGCAATTGCTCTGTTCTGAAACCAAGTCAGTAATTATACAAATATGGATGTCATCAAAGATGATGTAAGTCTGAAGCTCTGATATTTTCTTGTTTAAGTTTCTAGTACTGAGCAGAGCATTAGTTGAACATTGTCTAAAACAGTAGTATGGGGAAGTAAAGGTTCCCAGTATGGGAAAGCCATTAACTGAAAGGTGTAGACTATCTATGGCAAAGCAGGAGGGTCTGTTGACCATCTGGTCCCAGGCAGACAAAAGGTGGACTCTCAGAATGACACCAATTAAAAAGCCAATTATCACAGCTCATTATTTTAACTTTGAATTTAGGCATCGTTCTTGGAGGGGGAAGAACTCTGCTCAGCACTTCGGGTTAAAATCGTAGGAAGGGCAAAGAGTGTGGCTGTCCCAGTGCAAGCTGTTAGGAGGCATGGTCAACACTGTGGATGAGATGCCGATTGGTTCCTATAGACAACATGAATAATAATTTAATGAGATGATTGGCACTGATTAAATGCTAAATAATATTTTTAAAGAACTGTAACAAAGAGCTACTATAGTTCTTTGCTCCAGTTTAGCAATTGAGATTGACACAGTTTAGCAAAGAGCTGGTATGTAGATGCATAATACATGTTTGCTCATAATGAACTTTTTTTAAAGCACGGATGGCAGTCAGTCAGGAAACTCTAGCATGGAGCAAAGGTGTGTGGATTCAGCAAAAAGAGCACATATGAAGATATGTAATAGCCCTTTACTCAGCCCAAAGACCTTTTTTGCTCATCAGCTTCAGTGTGGGGGTGCGGAATTGGGGTATTTCTCAGAGCCCCAACTGCAATTACTAGAGCTCTGCTAGTGGTTTACTTTCCTTAGAGTTATAGGTGGCAAGATCAAGTGTCTCTTGTTGCATCTTCCTTAGGGTCGACAGCCCAAGTTTATTCAGTTCCACATGGGGTGGCAAGTCATACTCATATATTTTCTTCTTCTTTTGTCTACTCCCATTAGGGGTCACCACAGCGGATAATCAGTTTCCATTTCTTCCTGTCCTCTGCATCTTGCTCTGTCACACCAACCACCTGCATGTCCTCTCTTACCACATCCATAAACCTTATCTTATGTCTTCCTCTTCCTCTTATGTGACATCTCCATCCTTAGCATCCTTCTCCCAATATACCCAGCATCCCTCCTCAGCACATGTCCAAACCAATGCATTCTCATCTCTCTGACTTTGTCTCCAAACCATCCAACCTGAGCTCACCCTCTAATATACTCATTTCTAATCCTGTCCATCCTCATCACACCCAGTGCAAATCTTAACAACTTTAACTCTGCCACCTCTAGTTCTGGCTCCCCTCTTTATGTCAGTGCCACCGTCTCCAACCCATATAACATAGTTGGTCTCATTACCATTTGTAGACCTTCCATTACTCTTATGGGTACCCATCTGTCACAAATCACTCCAGACACTCTTTTCCACCCACTCCACTCTGCCTGTACTTTCTTCTTCACCTCTCTTTCACACTCACCATTACTCTGAACTGTTGATCCCAAGTATTTAGTCTCATCCATCTTCACCAGCTCTACTCCCTGCATCCTCACCATTCCTCTATCCTCTCACTAATTCACACACGTATATTCTGTCTTTAGCCCTGCTGACCTTCATTCCTCTCCTCTCTACAGCATATCTTCACCTCTCCAGGGTCTCTTCAACCTGTTCCCTACTCTCACTACAAATCACGTCATCCGCAAACATTATAGTCCATGGGGACTCCTGTCGGATCTCATCTGTCAACCTGTCCATCACCATTGCAAATAAGAAAGGGCTCAGAGCTGATCCTTGATGTAATCCAACCTCCACCTTGAATGTATCCATCACTCCTTTCCCAGACACAGTTGAGAGGTATGCCGCAGACCTCATCACTGTCACACTGCCCTCATACACATTCTGTACCACTCTTACATATTTCTCTGCCACTCCTGACTTCCTCATAAAATATCACAACTCCTCTTTAGGCACCCTGTCATATGCTTTCTCCAAGTCCAGAAAGACACAATGCATCTCCTTCTGACCTTCTCTATACTTCTCCATCAACATCCTCAGAGCAAACATTGCATCTGTAGTGCTCTTTCCTGGAAGGAAACTGTAGTGTTGCTCACTAATTATCACCTTGCTTCTTAACCTAGCTTCCACTACTCATAACTTTATGATGTGGCTGATCAATTTTATCAGTTTGTAGTTACTTCAGCTCTGCAAATCACCCTTATTCTTAAAAATCGGTACTAGTACACTTCTTCTCCACTCCTCAGGCATCCTCTCACTTTCCAAGATTTTGTTAAACAATCAGGTTAAAAAATCCCACTGCCGTCTCTCCTAAACACCTCCATGCTTCCACAGGTATGTCATCTGGACCAACAGCCTTTCCCTTCTTCATTCACTTCATAGATGTCCTTACTTCCTCCTTGCTAATCTGTTGCACTTCCTGATTCACTATCCCTCATCATCCAACCTTCTCTTTCTCATTTTCTTAATTTATCAGTCCCTCAAAGTACTCTTTCCATCTGCTCAGCACACTCTCCTCACTTGTGAGTACGTTTCCCTCATTATCCTTTATCACCCTTACCTGGTGCACATCTTTACTAGCTCGCTCCCTCTGTCTAGCCAATCGGTACAGGTCCTTTTCTCCCTCCTTAGTGTTCAACCTTTCATACAACTCTCCATATGCCTTATCCTTAGCCTTTGCCACCTCTCTCTTTGCCATACACCTCATCTCCTTGTACTCCTGTCTACTTTCTTCATCTCTTTGGCAATACCACTTCTTTGCCAGCCTCTTCCTCTGTATAGTCTCCTGTACTTCCTCATTCCACCACTAAGTCTTCTTGTTCTCCTTCCTCTGTTCAGATGTGAAACCAAGCACCTTTCTAGCTGTCTCCCTTACCACCTCTGTTGTGGCTGCCCAGCTATCTGGTAACTCTTCACTGCCATCTAGTATCGGTATTAACTCTTGGATGAACTCCACCTTACAGTTATCCTTTTTCAACTTCCACCATTTGATCCTTGTTACTGCTCTCACTCTCCTCCTCCTCTTATTCTTGATCACCAAAGTTATCCTACAAACCACCATCCTACGCTACCTAACTACGCTTTCCCGTGTCACCACTTTGCAGTCTCCAATCTCCTTCAGACCGGCCCTCCTACATAGGATATAATTCAACTGTGTGCATTTTCCTCCACTCTTGTAAGTCACCCTATGCTCCTCCCTCTTCTTAAAATACATACTCACAATAGCCATGTCCATCCTTTTCACAAAATCCACTACCATCTGACCTTCTGCATTCCTCTCTTAACACCATACCTATACATCACCTCCTTATCCCATCTGCTCCCTTCACCAGCACGCCCACTGAAATCTGTTCCAGTCACCACTCTCTCTCTCTCTCTCTCTATCTCTATCTCAGGTACATTCTCCACCACTTCATTCAACTCATTCCAAAATGTTTCTTTCTCATCCATTGAACACTCAACTTGTGGAGCATATGCACTAACAACATTTATCATCACACCATCAATTTCCTGCTTCCTAAACATCACTCTATTCGACACTCTTCACCTCTAAAACACTCTCGGCATACTGTTCTTTCAGGATAACCCCCACCCCATTACTCCTCTCACTCTCACCATGATAGAACAATTTGAACCCACCTCTGATACATCTGGTCTTCCTCCCCTTCCATCTGGTCTCTTGAATGGACAATATGTCAGTCTTCCTTCTCTCCATCATATCAGCTGGCTCTTTCCCTTTACCAGTCATACTGCCAAAATTCAAAGTTCCTACCCTCATTTCCACACTCCTAACTTTCCTCCTCTCCTCCTGCTTCCGGGCATTCCTTCCTCCTCTTCATCTGCTTCTCCTTCTGCCAATAGTAGCTCAATTTCCATCATCACCCTGTTGGCAAACAGTACTGGAAGCAGTCGTTGTTAACCCAGGCATCAGGAATTGAGAAAACTGGCTAGCAGTAAAAACAATAAAAGGTAGCCAAGAATAAATAATGGACAATTTATTAGCGCTTTCATTTAGTATGATCACCAAACTTCTTCAAATAAACCTCCATATAAATTACTACTTAATATATAGCAAAAAATATGACATCACAGATGCAGCAACCAATAAAAACTATTAACCAACAGTTTAAAACTTTTAAAGGAATATAAAATTTACTTCACTATATGTATGAATATTTAGACAGATAAATAAATAAATGCTGTCTGTGATATGCCTTCATTTTTAAAAAAACTATTAATAGAAATCATTTGATTTAATCCTGGGGGTGGTTACTAGCATTCAAATAAATTTGCCACCAGGTTTCTTTATTTTCTAATAATAATTTCCATGGTCCCCCTCGGGGCATCGGCCGATCCGGTATGGAAATCTGTATTGTTGTCCTCTTATTTGATCTGTCAAAAATTTACAGCAGATCCTTTTCCTGATGTAACCCTCCCCATTTATCTGGGCTTGGGACCAACACAAAGAAATACACTGGCTTGTGCATCCCCCAGTGGCTGGGTTGGCAAGTCATACTCATATATAGAAATGTAAAATGCTCTGTTGTCTCTAGTAATGAACATGATCCTAGCACTAAAGAGACAACTAACAGTAGCTTTTTTCATAGCCAGTCCTATAATTGCTTTGTTACCAACTTTAGGGTTACTAGTAGGCATGTGTGACATGCTTACAGTCATGTTGATTTCATGTAGAAGTATATTCGGGTGTAAATATATATGTATTTCTAGATGGTAAAGGAATTCCATGTGAGTGTCTGAGAGGATTATGTAAGGATTTCTTGACTAGCTAAGCAAAGTTATGTGTTGTAGTGTGAAACTATTTATAGAAAGTGGTAGGAGTAGAGAGACATGACTCCAGACCAAGTAAGTAGATGCATCTCTCACAGGTAGGATTGCAAGAATCTAAGAGTCTCGAATGTCAGAAAACATGAAGTAGTTCCTAAGCTGATCCAGAATGCATAGTGCCAACAGACTGCTCAGTTCAGAGGTAAGATCAGCTCACAACTGCATAGCAGTATATATTGGGTAGAGTTAATTAAATTAGGGTCCTAATGAACACAGGAATTGATACAAGTAGGTTAAGTTTATACAGCTATCAAAATAAGTTACAGGAGGTACTCACTTTGGTTTTGGTAGAGCTGAACTAGGAAGAAGGTATAGAATTTGAAGGTAAATGCTTAAAGCGGCACTTTTAAGGTTAGTCATCTAATGAAAGTAGGAATTAATGTTGGTGTGATGATTTTTACTGGAAGAAGCTAAGTTAGACATAAGTGCTGCTAGTGGCAGTGGTAGGGTTTTATTTGTTTTGTAAGGTATGGTAGCAAATATATGGGACAGATTAAAGTAATGATTACACAAGGATAGTACTGCATTGTTGCAGTTGGCTAGTTGTGAGAGAACAACCTGATAAATGGTGTAGCGAATCCAGGCTCTAAAGTGCAGAGATAATGACTCTGACTGATGTATAGAGTTTCACTGTTGGTTCATTCTAAAGGAGCTGTGTGGCTACAATTTACAAGTCTGTTTTGAAATGATCCATTCCAGTATCGGTAATTCATAGGTTTACACGTTCATAGGTAAGTACTAGACTAGCTGCCCTTGTGTGTCATTTTTAGCCCATCCAATTTCTCTTTTGGTGCTTGAAATAGCCTATCCCATTTGGTTATAGACTGGCCTTATGCATCCCATGATCAATAATTATATATTAGCCCTAATGAGAATAACTGGGATCACACCATAGATAATTTGAGGGGATTCGTACATGGAATAAACCATTTAGGAGTGGCATCTGTCCATTTGTTGTACAGGGGGCAGTCCTAGGGTAAATGTTCTGTTTTTCATCCATAGATCTAAGTTGAACTTGAAAAGAGACAGGAATGAGCTTTCTTTATGTGGATGGTGAGTCTGTTCCATAGCAGTGTATCCTCTGTGAAATATACCTGTCCCTTCAAATCATTCTATTGATGTTGCAGAAGAGGTTTAGTTCCTTAAACTGAGTATTCCTGATGCAGTTTGACTTGCTCATGTGCTGTAAATACATCAGTAATGGCTCAAAGGATTCCTTGTATGCCAGACACAGGTCACCTCTTAGCAGTCTGTAGCATACAGGGCTTAGAGTCAGCCCATGTAGGACATGTTCTTTAGGCCTTGTATCCTTTTAGTAAGGTATATTGTGGGCTTTCCAGTTATTGCATGTGTTTGGGCATATGCCAAAGGGCATTATATTCAATGATTGCATGTAGTGTAGTTTTGTTTTGTTGTTTTTTTTGGGGAATATTGTTAGTTTGACTGCTCAGTGGCATATTAAGCTAATTAAACAAAGCTCTTTAATCTAGGTATGGGATAATGTGTGTTGTCTGGTCTTCAGTAAAATGCTGACAATTACGTCTTACCATGATTTCTGTGTCAGAAAGCAAGGAAACCAAAGAACAAGGCAGAAGCCCTCACAGTCCTAAACGCAATTTATTAAAACAGAAAATCACAGCGTTTTCGCCACACACATATGGTGGCTTCTTCTGTGTCATGTATAGTTATGTCTTGAGTGATGCATGAATGTTAATTCATACTAAATGTTTATCAAACACTTAACAGAATTTGATTAAAACCATACTTATTCACTTTTCTTCCATTTTACCTACCTGCTTCTTACTTTCTTCTTCCTTGAACAAAAAATATTCTGCTGCCTTATCATATATTTTGTATTTTTCCTTTTTTTCCTTCTTATCATACCTTATCCCATACTTCAAACAAATATTCCTGTATCACTTGTTTCATAATCTCTTGACAAAATGCTTCTACACCTTGTTCTATCTTTAAATTATTCATACTCTCCTTTTAATTATCTATCACTAAATGGTTGTGCTATATCTTTTTTTAGATAGTTCTTATCCCACTTCATCTTTGCTCATAACAGTACTTTGTTCTTTTAACAATATATCTGCATATTTTACTGCCTTTAGTCTGTTTTATAAGAATCTCTTCCTAACTCCTGCAACTTGGTAACTTGTATTGCATCTTACTGGTTTACTGTCAAAACATCGAACATCAGAATGTAAACCATTCAAAAATGCAGTTTACATGTTCGATGTGTGAAATATTAATTAGGTTGGAATATCGACAACTTAATTGAGGCGAAGTCAAATTTGTCTTCTAAAGTCCATTCTCCCTTTTGCAGCTGTATGTACATACATACCAGATCCATACTGCACAGTGTTGACAGTAATCTTTTTGCAGGCTGGCAAGCCTTCCTGCACCTCCCACACCCCTTGCCACTTATATATTACAACTCAGAGATCGCACTACAGTGCGGAAAAGGGTAAATCTCCTGATCCGCACTGTCCCGCGATCTCCATACGTAACATAGCCCACATATGAGCGAATGCACAGTGGCATCTGCTGAATAAGAGACTCATAGAATTGAAGGTTGGCAATATGGGAAGCATCCAACTAATGTTCAGCAGTCCCATGTTCGCCAAACCTTCACTCTGCATTTTGATAGTAAACCCATCTTACTGTATGTCTGATACTAATTGGTTTCTTCTCTCCTTATGAAGCTATTTGCAAATTGTATTGAATTATCTTTAAAAACAGAATTGGAAAGGAGAAGTGAATGCCACTTGCAAAGATTCTTTGATATTGTATACATTGCATCAAGATTTCTGAAATTCACCTTAGAAAACCTCATCCATTTTCAGTGTACTTCATCCTCTACATACTCCAGACTATCTCATCTGTAAAGCATAATCAGAAAATTCTTCAATCTCAGTTATAAATAAACATTATCAGAAAATGTTTTCCATTTATGCACAGCAACATTAGCTTTGAAATTTATTGAGAAAATATAGTGGTCAATTATTGTCCATCTTTCTGTTACGAAAACAAAATTAAGGCTCCTATTGAAGTTCTGGGAACCATAATTGCAATCCTGAGAATTGCTGAACAGAAAGTACAAATGTGGCGGAATAGTAAATATGCTAAGTTTGCTCTTCACAGTTGTGCAATTATGAGGTTAGTGAAGTTATATAAATGTTTGGGGGATCTGGAGGGATGTACTTTCAATATGGAGATGCAGGGGGTCTTGACCTCTTTAGAAACTTTATTTCAGTGTTAACAACTGAGTTTTAGGGGAAATGGTGTGTGATCAATTTTGATTGAGCAATGTTTCTTTTCATAGTTGAAGCATTTAAGAAATATTAGCCCTATTTCAGTCAAAGACCAGTTCCACTAGAATATATTCAGTTGTTGCATTCTATTTATCGAATGTCTGTGTGCACTTACTTTTATTTAGTAGTTTTAAATTACTACTTAGAATTTTAGCTTTGTTTCTGCTGCAGTCTATACTATTTATTAAATCACTTCACAGGTATACAGCATGAATCCTTTTAATCATACTAAGTGTATCACAATAATTACAAACCAAAATATTTGGTTGTGTTAATTGCTTTCGCAAGGATTCTACTTGGAACATTACTCTGTGTGTCTTGTACTTGTGCTCACAATCCATCCAGATCTGTTCCAAATGTTTTAGCTTATACTCTGATTGCATCAAAAGCTTGCATGGAGTCTTATAAACTTTATTATACAGATCTGATGCTTTAAATATAGATTTAGACAATATATTGAATTCAGTCTCTGTATCTAGCTTAAAACAACACTTATGCCTTTAATCAATACATTTTCTGACCAAAGCTGATCATTGACAACATGAATTATATCTTTATCACTGTCTATAACATTTACTGCATTCACTGTATCAACTCAATAGTGCAAACAAGGATTTCCATTTTGTTTTGCTCTGTTGCCTGCAATGCATGCAGTTTATTGAAACACCTATGTTGATTTTTACAGACTCTCGAGAAATGGTTGCAAGCCCCTCATAAACTAGTAACTCTTCTAATTGCATTGCAGTGTGCTTTCTCATGTCTCTATCTGCATTGCTTTCATTGGGTTTAAGTTCTGCTTTCTCATATATCTGATTTTGAACCGCCACATGGAATGGAACTGAAAAATTGATGGCTTAATGAATCATGAAAAGGTTAAATAATACTTCTGAAAATGAATTTAAGACTGTTTAGTAATAACATGAACATTATGAAAAGGCAGCAAAGTGATTTCTAAAACACTTTTTTATTGGAAAAAAAATATTTGAGTTGGCCTTCTGTAGCCCATGGATTTGATACTGCAGGAGTTTCCTTGGCAAAATAGGGAAAGGCAGAAACAGTTTGAATAGCCCAAAATGCACAGTAGAATGAAAGCTCAAACTTTGTTGTCAAATAATTTTAATACTGGTACTATGTACAACATGTGCAATTTGTAAGGTACATACATTGTTAATATGAATGAGTAATAGGTTTAGATGTAGAGGATTAGGATCAGGTCCCTGATCATGTCCAGTTCATTATGTATTTGAGACATGAATATCAAGAAATTCACCTCAACAGTGAAGCTTGAGTGGTCATTCTTGACATCCATTTCAAGAGCACATAGTAAAACGTGATTAGTGACCCAATCATAATTTTTGTAGCATGTCTGCTTTATATACCACCAGTTACAGAAAAGGAAAAGAAAAGAAAGTATAATAGCATGAAGTCTTGTACCAGCTACGAAAGCTAATAACGCACTTAGCACTGTCAAACAGACTATAGCGTACTTCTCAACCCCTTTCTTTGGAATTCTGGATAAATCCAAAAATAATACAGGAGTACAAAAGATCAAACTCAGAGGCATTTTTTAAATATTGTAATTTACTTAAGTTAATAAAACCACATGGTTTGCATCAACATTCGTTTTTCTGAGCAATAAGAAGTATGAAACTCTAATGTCTGGCATTATTGACTGCTTGTAATCTTTAGTGATTTACCAAAACAAAAATCAAAAATTTTACAAGGAATAAGGCAAGAATACAGGGCAAAATCAAGGGTGTGCTGCAGTATTAGGGACAGCTGAGAAGTATGGACAGTAGGTAGAAACGAAGTGCTCATCTGTAAAACTACTGGCTTTAAAAGCTGTTAGACACTTCATTTTGCCATGGTTTCTGTTTTTAAGTGTTGTATATTGAAGTTCTAACTGTATTTAAAATGTGTTTCATCTTCTGACACTGTTGCTTACTAGCTGGCACTGTCATCTGTTAGTCCCTGGTATGAGACCCAGTCATATTAGGTGCCCTTATTGAGCTTTTGTTAAACACTCATAAGATCAGATCGTGCAATAGAAAAGCATTTACCAAGTTCATATTTTTCCCAGTTTTGGAGTGTAATCTTGGTGCTTCATGTAGTACATGGAGATGAACACCATGAAGCTGTATGCCAGAATTTCAGACTGTCTCTTTGAGATAGACACCTTAATAACTAATACTTCACATGTATCTACATATTTGACAGAAAGTAGAGTATAGGTCGAGGAGGAGCAGTCTTAGCCATGTTGTTGAGGAGAAAGATGCAGAAACTGAAGTGAGGTAGTTTTGGTTATAAGGGAGGTTTTTGTTAAGAAATTGGGAAGAAGGGAGATGGATCTGATGGTCAGGAGGACACATTGCATGAAGTATTAGAGGGAGGGCAAGTTGGGATAGAATATGGATGCTGATGAGGCATCAGAGATGATATTGAGATGTTGGAAAGTTGTTCTTTTTTTGCAGTTTGAAGAGTTGGAGTGGTACAAGGTAGTATTAGGAGGGGATTTCGACATTGTGTTAGACTCACAGGTGGACAGGTTCTTTTTAAGAAGGAGAATAACATGAAGAGCTAGTTAGTGCTAACGGAAGAGAAGGCCCAGAAGGGTCATAAGGGAAGACATGGTGAAGAATAATCCTACTATACATATGGAATGTTAGCAATATAAAGGAGAGATTTAATTTCTCTGAGGATGAATATCAACAGGCACATCAAGTGGATTTAATTTTGTTGCCTAGTGATTTGTTAGAGCACAATAAAAAGATGGAGATTTGTTATTGGGATATCTGCATTTGCACTGGGGTGCAACAAGGGAAGAAAAAAAGGGGCATGAAAGGAGTGTACAGCAGACTTTGTTACAAAACATGGAAAGAGATGCAGTAGACATGAAAAGGGAAGACAGGTACGTGAGGAGATGTGGGATGGGTTAAAAGCAGTTTGGAGTGGGAAAATAGTACAGAGGCTTAGGAAAGTGTGTAGGGGGAGGAAGAAAGCGGAGTGCATCAGAGAGAGGAACGCATTGTTAAGAAATTTACAAAGTGTCTCAGTGGAGGAATTAACAGATACATGGTGAGATGAAGAAAATGTTAATTGAAAGAATGAAGCAACAGATGAAGTCTGAGGTGATAAGAAAGTTGTATGTGAATCTAAGCAGAAGGAGAGCAGTAGTGGTCTCAGGGTAATATAGAGTGAGTACCTGGCCTGTAGTGTGAAAAAGCAGTCATAGGATAGAGGTTATAAGAAAAAGGCAGGCATACCAGAGTACAAGAAAGATGATGTAGAAAAGGGTTTTGTTAAACGTTATGATTTCTACAGTGACGGAGGAAGGAAGGAAGTCAGGATGAGGAGGAGTGATAAAGGTAGTGACTTTGGAATTGGTAGTGCCTGACTGACAAGAAGAAGAAGAAGAGAAAAGAGGGTTATATGGTGATTTTCAGGTTGCAGATATAGTACAGGCAATAGAGAACTGACATATGAAATGAGTGGAGGGGAATCCAGTTTCCCAGTGGAGTTTTTTAAGATGGTCAAAAGGAAGTGGTTAAAGGAGAAATGGTTGTGGAGTTGGAGAGGGTTTGAGCAGATGTTAGCTGAAAAGTACTTATGTAATTTCCAACAGTTGTGTGATTTAAATTGTACATTGATTTTGCTAAGAGGATAAAAAAGGTACAGAAGATGGAGAATTTATCTTAGTGGGAATGCCAAAATCATTGGACTTGTTTTGGCAGAATGTTTACAGAGTGTGACTAGAAAGTTGGTACAACTAAGCAAGTAGGCTTTATTACAGGACATAGCTTGGAGAATAACTGGAAGCTGGTTTTTGGATATGTTGTTTGGACTGACCAAAAGAGACAGAATAGGGCTGGTGTAGTAATTATGGATACTAAGAAAGCTTTAAATTCAGTGAAGTGATTGCTCATGAATAAGGCATTAAGGGAATTAATTATATATACAGGGAAAGATGCATGTAGTAAAGGTGATACATTGACTCAGTAGTAGATAGTATTGTCACCTCACAGCAGGAGGTTCTGTCTTCTTGTATAGTTTGCACATCCACCCTGTGTTCATGTGGGTTTCCTCCCATGTTTCAAAGACATGCAGTGAATGGACTTTCTAAATTAGCTATAGGTGTGAGTGTGCATGTGAGTGTGTGTTATGGAAGAACAACAGTGGCAGGGCTAGCCACCTGGTGGTGTGAAACTTGGCTCTAGATGATTGTCACCTGAAAAGGGGTGGCTGATGGATGGATGGATGGATGGAGATGCATGTAGTAAAAGTGTTGCACTGAAATCCAGTTTTAAAACTTGAGGATGGGATTTAAATAGACGGAGAGTTAGTCAAAAGCAGTAGGTCAGGGCACCTGTATCACTTTATTTTATTTATTTATTTATTTATTTTGTTTGATATTTGTTAACCATGATAGTCTGACTGAGCAAAAGCCCTTTTTCAGTGGAGGCTTGGGGAGAAAAGCTCCACAGTATAACAAGTTATTACATCACAATGTCTAGTAAGGTGCAATAGTAAAATGCAAAAATAATAAATGCAGGCATTACAGGTATAACATGTTAATACACAGATCACAATGGTTAGTAAGATGCCATAGTAGAAAACATTAATGCAATGTGCAGTCTTTATAGATATAACACACTATTAATCATATTTCTTTTCCAGCGATTTTTGGTATAACCTGTGGTTCTAGGAGTAGAGTTAAGCAGAATATGTTAAAAAGTGAGAAAGGAAATAATTCTGTTAGTAAAAAGTCAATTAGGAGAGGAATACAGGTTATGGGATAGTGTGTAAGGAAGAAATCCAGTTAAGTAAAAAAGTTAGGAGAGGATACAGCTTATACAACTGGAGATTAAGCATATGCAGTAGTTTTGATAGGAGGTAAAGGTAGAGGAAATAGTGATGAAAAGGAGTTAGGAAAATTATTAAGAGGAAAATAAGATACATTTAACTAGGAGATTAGGTAAGGAGTAAAGTGGAGATAAATATAGGATGAACTGGGCTAAGAAGTTGCAGATAAGATCGTATGTAAGAGAAAATATAATAGCTTAGTAAGCAGGGAGTGAGAGTTGAATTTTGGAAGAGGGTAGAGAGTTCAGATAGGATATTTACAATAACATGTTCAGGTGCTATTCAGATAATCTTTTAGAGCTTTCTTGAAGTCAGAAGTCTGGTTTATTTTTCTTAGAGACATGGGAAGTTTGTTCCATGAGAAAGCTGGGAAATAGCTGTACAGTTTTTGTCCGAAAGAACTCGGGTTTGTAGATTTCTAAGTGATATTGATCAGAACTCTAAAGAGTTCAAGAGGGGGCATAGTGGGAGATGAAAGAGATGATGTTAGAGCAAGAGGAGGGTTTGTGTACAATGGAATGAAAGACAGAAAGTAGCAAAAGTTGAAGATGATGATGGAATTCTAACCAGTTTAAAGACTTAAGAGTGAGACAGTGATGTGACTTTAGTGGGATATTAGATACAAATCTAGCTACATTATTGTAGGTGGTTTCAAGTTTTTTTGAGGAGTTTAGCTTTAGGTTAGTTTTTAGGATTTGAGAACTATAGAAAAGGTTAGGAAGGAAGTAAACATGGGCAAGTGTCTGGCATGATTCAATAGTTAAAAACGTATTTCTGTATAGTAGATCTAAGTTTTGATGAGTTTTCTAATACAGTTGAGTACATGTAGGTCAAATTTTAGTTGTTCATCTATGGCAACAAGAAGCTTAGTATGGATTTTAGCCTTAATGACTGTGTTGTCTAGGGATGTAATGGTGAATGTGGATTTGTGTTGAGACAGTGATTTTTGGAGGAAGAGTAGAGTCTTTTTGGGGTTGAGTAAGAGTTAGTTATTTAAGATCCATGTTTCAATAAGGTTGAATGATTTTTATGTAAGGGTATATAGGTCAGAGAGGGAATCAGAGGTGGTGATGACTATGGAGTCATCTGCATATTGTATTAGGAATGATAGTGTACAGGAAGTATAGAGATGATTTATGAAAGTATTGAAAAGTAAGGGACCAAGTACTGATCTTTGAGGGACTCCCATCTTAATAGGGAGAAAGGGGGAGAGGGAGAAGAGCCATTTAACAGCTTTTTGTGTGTTGGAAAGGTAGCTTTGAACGCAGGAAACAGGAGGAGTAGAAAGACTGAGTTGAGAGAGTTTACAAAGGAGAATGGGATAAGAGACAGTATCAAAAGCTTTGGAGAGATCAAGAAAGAGATAGGAGACCATCTTGTGATTGTCTCTGGCCTGGGAGATAGAGTTTGTCAATGAAATGAGGGCTGTTGTAGTACTATGGTGTGGACGAAAACCATGTTGTGTAGGCGAGAGTAGATTCTGGGAGATGAAATAGTCTAGGATTTGTTTGTGTGCACATTTATCAAGGATTTTAGATAGAGGAGACAGTATTGCTATAAGCTGGTAGTTGGCTGGGTCTGTAGAGTTTCTGCCTTTGTGAAGGGGAATAGTATAGAAATGTTTCCATAGTGAGGGAACAGTGGATTCCCTTATGGAGCAGTTAATGAAAATGTAAACGGGATAGGCAATAGAGTGAGCTGCAGCCTTAAGGTACTGTGGAAGTAGGTTATTAGCTGATGCAGAGCAAGGTTTTAGTTTGAGGAGAAGATTTTTAATGTAGTTTGTAGGAACTGGTTTTAGTGAAAAGGAATCATTGAACTGAGAAGGAATAAGTATATTAAAGGGAACAGTGGAGTTAGAGGTTTGGATAAGTTTACTAACTGAGTTGACAAAGTACGAATTACAGATGGATACAGTCTTTTGTGAAGTATTATTAGGGCAGGGGTTAGGAGTACTGAGGCTTCCGGGGTGCAGGATTTGGTTAACAGTATGCCAAAATGCATTGGGTTTCTTATTTTGTGTGCGATGGGGTTTCTGATAAAAGTTTTTCTTATCTATGTTAGGTTGTATTTTAGTGAGGTTACATAGTTCCTTGTATGCTTGGTAGTCAGTGGGGAGTTTAGTCCTAGTCCAGAGCTTCTAGGCATTATCTCTTTTCTTTATTAGGGTGAGTGTAGCCTGGGTGAACCAGGCACAGCATTTTGATTTGACTCTTTCAGTTTGAAAGAGGGGCAAGGGAGTTGAGAATATTAGGAAATTTGGTGTTAAATTGTTGGACAGCTTCATCAAGAGGTAGATTAAAAAGGAAGTACCAGTTAACAGATGAAAGAATGTTGTTAAAGGAGTCAGGATGAAAGTTGGATAGTTTTTGGCATTCAATAAGTTTATGAGGTATGGGAAGATGAGGAGTGAACATTTGCACACAGATGGAAGCATGATCACTAATGGCATCAGATAGGGATTGAGGGTTGTGACAGAAGTTAGGGTTGGAGACTAGACTCCAGTTGATTATAGACGAGGAGTTAGTTTTATTAATAATGTGGGTGGAAGTTGGGATAAGTCAGGTGAAGCCATATAAGTTAATGCTGGAGTGTGGACAGGAGGAATTTAGAGATAGCAAATTGATATTTACATCTCCTAGTAGGGTGGTCTCATTAGGTATACTGCTGGAAAACCAGGAGAGAATATGTTCTAGTATAGGTATATCATCTCCTGGTGGTATGTATATATTAGCAGTTGTTAGTGTTTTATGATTATTGAGTTTACAGTTAGCAGTTCAGCAGGGTGAAAGGCAGGAGGAGGATTTGGTAAGGGAGATAGGGTGAGACTACTGGAGTAGACTATTGCTATGCCTCCTCTTATTTGGTAGTTCTGTCAAGACGAAGGATGTTATAGTCAAGGGGAGGAACTCCTTATTTGAAATGTGTGATTTGAGCCATGTTTCTGAGATAGTTATTATATTGGGGGAGTGTTGAGCTACCCAAGTTTGAAATTCACTTACTTTATTGAGAATACTACAAAGATTAATGGAAAATAAAGACAAATGCTTTGTGGTACAGTCTAATTGTTGAAATATTGTTTGGGATGGTATAGATAAATGTGAATTGCAGTGGGGTCCAGGAATTGGATGAATATCATGAGAAAGGTGTAAGGTATTGCAAGAATAGAGAGAACTTGTTTTGGTTAAGTGTAGTATGTGTTGTTTAAAAGAAGTAGTAGATAGTCAGATTAGGATTAGGGATGCAAAGAGGACTAAGGGGGGGTGGGTCCGAATAATTGCAGTTTATTCATGAATGACTGTACCGCACTGTTAAAGAACATGGAAAAAGGGTTACTGCTGGTACTGAATTCATTTTGATGGCTTTCGGCCAGGATAGGATTGCAGGATCATAAATAGAGCTGGTGGTGGTATCCCTTAAGGAGGATGAAATGAGGGGTGTGTAATTACCATTGGTCAGGAAGAAAGCTAAGCAGATGAGGCTGTAGTTCTATTATATAGTTTGGAAGATGATGTGCTAGATGATGGACCAGAATGAAAGCAGGTAATACAAGGGCTTTAGCAAGTAACTGTTTTGTTGAAATACTTAAGTGGGATGTGTAGTAGGTGTGTGTCTGTGTGTGTGTGTGTGTGTGTGTGTGTGTGTGTGTGTGTTTTGATTAGGTTTAAAGTAAGGGTTTGGTAAGAAAATAGATTGTGTATGATTGTAAATGCTTAGGGTTAGGGTCTGGATTAGGTTAGGTGATAGATTTTGTGTGTGTGTGTGTGTGTGTGTGTGTGTGTGTGTGTGTGTGTGTGTGTGTGTGTGTGTGTGTGTGTGTGTTTGTACGTGTGTGCACGTGGTAAGTATCCGAGCTATCTTCTGTAGTGGTAGTGTTTTGGGAAAGTTTTTTTATTTTTGTAATTCAGATACAGGGTAGGATTAGGGGCAGGGTCATGGTTATGGTTAGAACTCATTACTATTACAATTAATGTTGTTAAATTCTTAATTTCAGTTCATTTTGAATTCACCAAGACAGGTGGTATACATAGCCAATATACAACTCTTGTAGTATTACGTGTAAAATATCAATTGGAATACAATGTCCTTTCATATAAAACAACACATTTTCTTTCATGTATATATTTGCAAAAGCTTACATCATTGACAAGGGACCATGCAATTTGGTTTATTTGACCTAACCACTTGTATGTGCTGCAAAACATTGGTCGTCCTTCCCTTTTTGAAATAAAACATGGTTGCATCCCAATTTTATTCTTAATATCTGAAAAAGTAAAAAATATCCCAATGTGGAGATAAAATAGCACTGATATATTTTCTATCAGTAGAAAATGAAATGCATATAACACTACTAAAATCTAGTTTATTATCATCCTTCTTAGAAGGTGCCATGCCACCCCGTAATATGAGGGCAAATTTATTATCTCTAGGTGTTGAAATTTCCATGCCCTCATTCATAACCAATTTCAAAGGATACTGTCTATCCAAAAATAATTACCATAATTTGTCCATCTCTTGTTAACATATACTATCTTCAGATGTTAAACAGAACAGTCACATATTTTCCCTTAACTATATTATACTTCATTCAGAATGGATCATTGCTAGTTACATGGACATAAACATTACCAAATGCAGGCTTCACATAAAGCTTAGATTCAAAAAAATTCCTGGTGTAATTCTTGTAAACAGTAACATTAACAAAATCAACAGAGAAATCAGAGAATATAAATGTAAAAATTAAAAAAGGAATGCTATTATTAAGCCTTTCAAAAATTGCACCAATTGATTTTTTGTACCTTGCTATACAATAAAAGCATCATCCAAATAATGAAAATACATGGGGAAAATATTGAAGTAATTTATTTAAACACAACATTTTCTTTCCAGTGGTAGAGTAGCAAAGTGGAAAAAATGGGGCAGGTTTGGCCCCCAATGCAACCCCTGGCCTCTGTCTATAAAACTCACCCCCAAATGTAAAATAAATATTATTCAAAAAGACTTCCATAAGTTCAATTATGAATTGATTATCAGAATCATTTAAAAATTGGCTGTTTAATAAAAAAAACCCTAAACCACTGCAAACTGATATCCTGCAAGATAACTGTAAATAAATTCTGGATATCTGTGGTAACCAGCAATATTTGTCAAATAAATTCCTTAATTTTCAAATTGCTCAAAAAATACCATGAATCTATAAGTACATGTAGAAATGCCTCAAAACACCCTTTAACCTACTGTCAGTATAAACTGCAAAAGGCTGTTTTATTACAACAAAATAATAGGTCTCAGTGGGGGATCTACCTAATTTTTACGCTTCTCAGGGATACCAAAAATCTAAGGTGCTAGTAAGATGTTTAAAATATGTTGTTCTGTTTTTCGGCTTTTCCTGGTTAGGGGTCGCCACAGTGGAACTCCGGTCCGCTAATGATTGGTAGTTGATTTTTACATGCCGTGTTACCAGCCCTGATGCACAACCTTCAACGAAGGTACACCCATTCATGCATGTCTCCACGCAGAAGACGCTCTAGCTGAGAATCGAACCGGACAGCGTCTTACTGTGAGGCGACAACACTACCGCAGCACCACCACCGTGGGTAAGATGTTTAATAAAATATAAACACTCAAATAATTCATGTGTAATCAATCTAAAACCAAATCATTAAAAAAAAGTCAGTCTTACTAAAAGCTATATTCATTTCATTCAGAGAGACAGATGAATAGAATTTTTGTTCATTTAAAACAGAAAACAATTTGGAACTATAAATTATGTAATTTTTTATAACTGCTTTGACCCCTTTATCAGATTTCATGATTCCACTATTACTATTATTTAGTAACTGTTCCAATAAATCATGTTCATCAACAGTTAAATTATAATTTATAAAATGTTTTGTTTATTAGTTAGTAAATGAATATCATTTTCAACCAACTGTTCATATAATCTAAAAGAAACAAGGAGTGGATTCTATTGACTATGTTCCTATAATCTTGATACGGGGATTTCATCTAATGATTTACCAGAAAATAAAAAAGCAAGATTCAACTTACAATTGAACATTTTCACATTGATTAAAATTTCTGTAAGCCTGGCCCTTCTGGCCCTTAAGAAATGAAACTCTTTACTGAATAGGCCCGCATGTCTGAGTAATGACCACGTTACTAAAATTATAAATATTCTCATTTTCAGGATAACTTGATGTTTGAACTCCAAACTATTTTCAATAAAAGCTGATTCCATTTGTTGTTCAATGAAACACTCAACTGTTTGTTGGACTGTTGGACATACTCTTATTTGTGATTGTTGTTCCATGATATAAAATATTTCTTGTGACCTTTTCACAATTCTGTTGGACTGTCTTGGTTGACCTTGAACTAAAAAGTCATTGTTGTTGTCAAAATTATCATGTGTATCAACTTCGGCATCCAAAGAAAACTCATCCAAAGTATCTAAATTATTCCTATGAGTATATCCTTTGTTTCCCTCACTAAAAAAATTCTACTTAGGGTTAGCTGTCATTCAGCCATTCAGTTGTTTATCCAGAGTTAATGGAAAGCCTGTATTATTGCTATGTTTATTCTTATCCCAAACAAGCTTCATGATCTTTATTGGCTGATTAATTTTAAGCTGCTCATCAAGTTTAGTAAAAACCTTTTATTGATTGTTGGCATATGATGAAGAAAGCCAAATAATTTTTGAAAGATATTTCCATAATAGTAATTTCCTTCTGTAATTCCTGCATCATCAAACGGTTGTGCTTTATTAAAATATCTAGAAACTCAGCACCAATTTTGTTAAAAAACAAACAATTAATTCACTATGTAAAGGAAATTCTTCAGTGACTCCATTGGGAAATTTAAAAATATGTAGGCCTTTTGGAATAACCTTAGATGAAATAAGTATTATCCAACTGAAGTGTTTTCTAATTAAACAAACTTTTGTTGAATAGTTTAATCTACTGAACAAAGATTTTGTCTTCATGACTCCCACCAAGTAAAGAAAAATTCTCTAAATAATGTAAATAATGTTACTACACTGGGTTTACGAAGACTATAAAGATTGTGTATCAATATCAGTCACCTCTCCATTCTTTGGCAAATTAGAAATCATAGCATCACCTCCATCAGGCACACTCATTTCATGGAGAGCTGGCATGATGTATTGAAGAAGTTATAATGATAATTGTGTTAAGTCAGATGGGGGTGAACCAGAATTCTCATTGGAATAAGAATATGGCATGATGACCACTGGCTGGACAAGGCTACCTTTTGACCAAATGGAAACAAAAACTCAAGTCTTAGGCCAGGGGCAGATTTTACATAAAAAAAAAAAAAAACAACTGAGGGCAAAACAAAATACAAACTTTTGCCTGGCCACCATGTCCAAACCAATCAGAGTTTAAGTGAGTTTGTTCAATGAAAGGACTTCTTCAGAATAAATAAAATACACTATCTGACAAATCAAATTCATGAAGAGTGTCAGCCAATAAATAAATAATCAATACAGAATTCTTAAAAACATGAACAAAATGTTACTAAAGACGTAACTAAACTGATAAAAATATATAAACAAAAATTAATTCAGTATATTGTGTTTTTGTTTCAACACACAATTAATGGACAAATAGTCATTAAAACCAGGAGGATGATCAGCCTCCAGTTTAACCTACCAAAATAATTCTCTACACAGTAATTGATTCTTCCAGTCTCAACCACTATCCCCCACATCACTTTTTCCAAAACAAATACCATGATTTTTTTTTAAATTCCTGCATACACTTTTTTATGCTTAGCTAAAGCATTATTCATGTCATTCTTCTTGAAATAATAATGCTGATACATTCTTAATTTCAGTTAATTTGGGGTCTTTCTTATGTAAAAGCCAAGACAGCCAGTGCACATAACCAAATATACAAATCCTTTAGTATTGCACATAAAATATCCATTGCAATATAATGTCCTTTCAACTAAAACAGCAAATTGTCCTTCTTGTATATATAGTTACAAAACTTACGTCATTGACAGGGAACCATGCCATTTGGTTTATTTGACCAAAACACTTTTTATGTTCTTCAAAACATTGTTTGATCGTCCTTCCCATTTTGAAATAAACACATGGTTGTATACCAATTTTATTACATTTAATATCTGAAAAACTATCAAAACTATCCCATTGTCAAGATAAAATACTTTAATTTCTTGATTTTCATTAGAAAAAGGAATACATATAGCCATATGAAAATCTAGCTTATCATCTTTCTTATAAGATACCATGCCACACCATAATATGGGGCAAATTTTTTGTATTGAATTTTCCAAGCCCTTATTCACAACCAATCAAAATGGATGCTGTCTATCCAAAAATAATTTCCATAAATTGTCCATCTCTTGTTGCAATACATTATCTTCAGATGTTAAATGGAATGGGTGGCTGTGCCAAAGTTCATTTTTTCTCAGGGTTTATGGAAAAATAGGAACATTAATTTACAATGTAGGAAAGTGCTTTCACTCCCAAAGGCTTCTTAAAATCAAATTAAAATAATTGTGTCTCCTACAGTCTCCTAAAAATGTGACAATAATAACAAAATAAAAAAAGAAAATAAACATAAAAAATATATATGTACAATTTACCTTCAGCTGGTCAACTAAAACGAATGTTGATATCCTGAAGGTAAGCCAATCTAAGTTGAAAATGGAAACATCAACTTCCTAGTATGCATGCTTTAAAGTTGCTTGTCTTGCATGTAACTATTACTTTAAAAAAGCATAAATAACATCCACTCATGTTGGGGGACTGCTCCCCTAAGCCCCCACTAATTATATATACTAACTCCGAGTTTCTAATCTCAGAATTGTGCTTGCCTATCCTTCTTTTCAGTTTAGAAATAGTTTTTTCTACATAATTTGGAGAGAGATAAAGTCCCATGGTCCCAAAGCACATTTCTAGTGTTTGACAATTGTTTATTAGCAGTATTTTGAGAGTGTCTGTCATGCCTTGGTGACTGTAATGTTTATGTTCACAGGATTATTGGGCCACTAGCAGTGAAACTGCAGGTGTGCAAGAAAGGTCTCACTAAACTATGGGATAATCATCCATGGCTAGGCAGTATGGTTGCTGGGGGTCTATTTCTTGCATGTGCCATGTACGTCAGTCTTGGATCCATCATCCCAAAGCTGAACATGCTAGTCTCCATGAACATGGCATCCATATTATGCAGGCTATACCTTCTTCTTATTTAGCCCATCTGTCTTATTCCATCATTACGCAATGTGTGGAAAGTGGAGCAGAATGATGCCTTGTGTGCAGTGTGAAGGCATCCAGCCAGGTGGGGAGTGGGGAGTGGGGAGCAGAATGCCAGGTGCTGCAAACCTGGTCAGACTACCAAGTACAGGTCATATTCAATGATGGATCTAGAGCTGGACAAAACAGTGGCTGTACAACTAGTTCAGGTGTAAATGTCATTTTTATACATGGTTAATGTAGAGCAAAGAGGTCAGCAACTCCTATGCTATTTAGTTGCAGAGACTGAAAAGATCCTTAAGATTCCTGTCAAACCATGGTGCGGAAATTGAAAATATGACCACTGAATGACATTGCTCTGCATTAAAATTCCTGTGGGAATCTGTGCTGCCCATAATGCACTGGTTTGAAGTGTGGCACATTGCCAAAGATGCATGTGAAAGTCATAAATGTTTAATTAGCTTTACTGCTGAATATATTATGTGATGTTATTAAATCAGTGTGACATTTCTGTTGTACTGTACTTTTGTCAGACAGGAATTAAGAAAAAATTAAAAAAACAGGCAACCAGAATGTGGACCATTATAGGAATGGTCATAATCCATCCCCAGTCATCTGTACTGGTGTGCCAGTAGAAGCAATAGTTATGATGATCATGTGGTTGAAAAGTAGTCTCCCTTTATGAGCCACATTAGTGATGTTCATGAAAGGCATGAGTTTTGTATTCGCAAAATGTCAGCATGACAAAATGGAAGACTGTCTGTGGCTACAGAAAGGCACATACACTTTTCACAGGCATGTTATACCTATATTACGCATGCTTGTATAGAAGTGAATACTCAGGAAAGCCTGTTTTCTTTGTTTCATAGTTTATCAGCTATAATTTTTCTATTTGATTTTTTTTATTTCTGTGTTTATACCAGACAGTCAAGTGTTGACAGTACTATAGGGGTGGTTGCAAATGCAACACTGATAAGAGACAACCTACAGTTAGCTCCTACAGAACAAAGAGCAGCACTGGAGGCATACTGCAGGGTGGTCACCTTCTTTGTACCCAAAAGCTCCATTTCTTTTATAACATCATACAAGCAAGATGTGATTTAGTATTGAAATGCACTTCAGTACGTGGAATGCTTTTCATTGAATTGTCAATGTTGGGTACTGAATGACATCTGCTAAGTGCCACACAGTAAGAGCAGTCTGCCATTTTTTCATGATCAACACCCATAATATATCATTTCATATACAGTCAAGACCTCAGGGAATGATTCTGTTGGCTGACATACTATCCTACATCTACCTTAGTACTAACAAAGTGAGTTTGTGCTACAGAATTAATAATAATCATGATGTGGTTACACAATTAATCAAATGATCAATAGCTGCAGTTTTTAGAAAGCAAAAATGTATAATTTCTTAATGTTTCTATTTGATAATTTGCTTGAACACACCACAGCAGTACAAAATCATTTTATACCTCTGCTGCAGCTGCACATAGTTATTACATACATTCATTTGATACTTAGACTGCCTGCATGACAGACTCAGGCAATGTGGCACAGTTTCCCACCAGTATGATTTTGTCATATTCTTATCAGCTAGAACTCCATCAGAAAATCAGTTTGTTGAAGTGAAGACTACACTTTGAGGACACATACATCTTCTTACCCATGTTAACTGTCTCATTATGACTTTATCTTTATTTCAGGCTGTTTCTGTCCTGCCTACATTACAATGAAAATTCCGGAAGAGAACAAATAATGAACACAGATGGTGATGGAAGCTGGGAAGTTTAATTCCCAAGAGGCAGAGAGTATCACACAGTTGTTAAGGAGGTGAAGACACCAATAACATACGATAAGCATTCAATGATGTTTGAGCATTGTTACCTGCAGCTATACTTATGTCAAACACCTTGAAAAAGTGTTGCTTTTCTAATTGTTGCATAAAATATACAGACCTGTAGTTCACATAGTGCACCAACCTTTTTGTCTAAGTGCACTTGCCACTGTGGATATTTGTACATAATGTAAGGAAATGTAATTCTTCAGTCCTAAAGTACATTGATAATGGTGCAGTATTAGCATTAAATAAAGCATTTGTATTATTGTCACTGTGTAGATTACACACATACTTAGGTACTGTAGTATTCATTTCCCAGTGTGTAAAAAGTAATGTGATGATGATGATGCACATTAATTGCATCTTAAACATCTGATTTATGTGCTTCTTTATGTCAGTTTGTATACAGTCTCACACACAAGCCCACAGCATTTTTTTATGACTGAAGTTGAGTTTATTACTCTTTGTGCTTTTAAATACATACTACTACATAATAACTGACACATTACAAATGATTACTGGAACTATCATAACCTAAGGTGACTAGAATGACTATTGAAATCACTTATATTGTGACACATGCTGAATTGTGGCATCACATTTATGATGCGCTACATGTTCTATATTACCACGTAAGCTGATATGAAGTCACTCACAGTTTGCTCTGGGTTACCTCCAACAGTACTAGCTTGGTATAAATTATGCTGTGGGTATATGTTAATTAGCTGTACCACTGTTTATAAACAAATGTTGACTGCATGTCACGTAAATGTTGTCATTTACAGAATATGTGAATCATCTTATAGTAGAGTTATTCTCCTTATGAGAGTAATTACCAGCATAGAGTCATGTTTGAAAGAAAGTACAAGAGTGTTTCCAGAACTGCTTTCATCTAGACAAAAACTGATATACAAAACAGAATTGCTAGCACAATGTAGGAGTCATTTCAAGAGGTACACCAGTACCAGATGTAACGACATCACTGAGTAAGGATATACCACAGGTAATTCTCCAACTTCATGAGAAGACTTTTCCACTGCCAAACCAACATGAGTGTTACCTACCAAAATAACTTTACAAAGCAAATGAAGAAGATTGAAAGCACACAACAGACTGTTAATGTTCCTGAAATGTGTTAAAATTCAGGTCAGCTATGCAAACAAAACTTCAGAAGCAGTTTATGAAATGTAACAATCATTTGCTGATCTTTCAGAAACATTGTTACTGACTTTCTACATTATATACCGCACTCTTTGAACTGTAATTCCTAGAACATAAATGATATCCAAAAAAAAAAAAAAAAAAATGAGATCAGTTACCATCACATTCTTTACTTTTTAAGAGGTACACATACTAAGTAATTTGTGCAGTTTATATTCTACATTAAAAGAAGCAGCATAACCAATGCTTGCTTGAAAAATCCTTAGTATTGTAAATGCAACATTTATATTAACATCCTATCAATCATTACCTTAATAAGTGCTATTACTTAAAACTGTGCATTGGTACACTACAATACCTTTCACTGGTTCAGCTGTCATTGCATCATGACAGTGGTAGCTAGTTATCCACAGTATTAGCACTTACATAAGTTCATAGGTAGGTACTAGGCTATCTGCTCAAGGGCATTTATAAGCCTAGCCAGAGTGTGTCGGCTTTCGCCGCCCCATTGATTAATTAACTGATCCTCTGTCAAGCAGAGCCAATAAAGTGATCCCAGGGGTGTATTTTCTGTTACCCATCCACTCGTCAAGGTTTCTCTTGAAGAGTGTTAGTGAGGGGCTCTGTCTAATGTTGTTTGGAATTTTGTTCCAAAGCATGGGGAGTCTCTGTGACAGGAATCTGTCCCTCCAGCATGTTCTATTTATTGTTGTGGTGAGGTTTAGCTGGCAGTGACTTGGATTTCTTTAGGTGGAGCATGTCCATCAATTCTGAGTTGGACATGGCTTTATAAGTCAGGCAGAGATCACCACTGAGTAAGCGATATGCCATTCAGCCAGAGTTGTTTCAGTCGGGGTGCATAAGACATATGTTTGAGGCCAGTAATCCTCTTGGTGAGGTACTTTTATGGTCTTTCCAGCTGTTGGAAGTGTCTTGTGAGGTACATCCCAAATGGTGTCATTGTACTCTATGATGGGTCTGATGAGTGACAAGTAGAGGGGCACTATAATCTCTTTATTTCTAGATGTGAACCCTTTAGTAATTAGATGGGCCACATAGAAGGATTTCCTAACTACTTTGGCAATATGATTGTCAAATGAGAGATTACTATCTACCTGGGTCTCCAGATCTCTTATTACCTCTTCTATATTAAGAGGGCTGCCACCTATGTGGTAATTCGTGGGTGTTTTTTTTTTCCCAAACGGGATGACTATGCATTTTTTGGCATTTAGCTTGAGGCCATGACTTTGACACCAGGTGTCCGTCTCAGTAAAACCCTTTTGGAGGATGTCCATGTCAGCTGAAGAGTCAATTATGGCTCCCAGTTTGCAGTCATCAGTGATTTGGTTAGCCATAGTCCTCCTGTGTTTGCCTGTACTTCTGAGAAGTATATGCCAAACAGTAGGGGTCCCAAGACCTAGCCTTGCAGGACACCACTTGTGACTGGTTTAGTGTCAGACCTGGAGCCTGCTATTCTTACCAAGTGAGTTCTGTCTGTAAGCCAGTTGGCAACCTATCTCATGACATAGGGGTTTATGTTCAAGCTGGTGAGTTTTAATGTAATACCCGAGTGGGGAATGATGTTGAAAGCCTTGGCGAGGTCAAGGTAGGCTGTGTGAACCACCTTTCCCTTGTCTATGGCCTTGGTGACTGTCTCAAAGAAGTTAACCAGGTTTAGTAGGCATGATCTGCTCTTAACAAAGCCAAACTGGGTTGGGTCAAGTATTTGGAGGTTTCCAATGTCTTTGTTAATGAGTTCCATGATGATGCACTCCATAGCCTTGCAGACCAGGCTAATCAGGCTTATGGGGCAATAGTTACTAGGGTCAGTTGTGGCCCCTCCTTTGTGGAGTGGAATATCCATAGCTGTGCACCTATGGGCACGTAGCCTGTGGAGAGGCTGAGGTTGAACAGCGTGCTTAGGTGGGGGGTTAGTTCGTTCTGTAGTTCGTGCAAGACGCAGCTTGGGACACCATCTGACCCCATTGACGCTGTGTTTTTGGCTTTTGAAAGGGCTGTTTTCACCTGTGCGTCTGTGATTTCTGGGACACCACACTTTTCCGGTATTGTTGTGGGCCCTTTTGGGGGTGGGAAGGGGTGAAGTTTGCACTGAATCTATCTGCCAGGATGTTGGCAATATCAGTAGGTTCAGTATATTTTGTGCTATTTTACACTAGTTCAGTGCATATCTGCAAGTTGCCACTTAGATTCTTAACATAACCTATGAAGGCTTTGTGCTTATCTTTTGAATCCTTGGCTATTTTTCTTTCGAAGTTAGCCTTGGATGATTTTATGAGGGACCTTAGTTTCTTACTGAAACTGATCGGGGATGTATTTCCTTCTTGGGATTTGCTTTTTTACTGAACTAGTTTCCTCCTTCTATTATATAGCCTGTTTATGGCAGGGGTCCACCAAACTGGTTTCCTTCTCTTAGGGGAGTGAGTCTTGGTTTTGCTAAGGATGGCATGATCCATGCATCCTTGTAGGTGCTCATAGAGTGCATTTGTAAAGGTTTCTGCATCTTGGGCAGCGTTATCCTTTAGTGTGGGGGCTGTGAAACTTACCACCTCTGTCTTAAGTAAGGTTAAGTTTGCTTTAGAAAATTTTTTACTGTGGTTTCCTTAGTTGGGGGTGGTGGTGGGGTGTGGACATCCAGAGAGATTAGTTTATGGTCTGATCTAACCAGTGACAGGTTGACCTCCAGTGTGGAACACCTGTCGCCCATGTTAGTGATGACCAGGTCCAATATGTTTTCACCTCTGGTAGGGGAGTTTACCAGCGGATCCAGGGCATTTGAGTTGATGAATTCCAGGAAGCGCTGGGCCTGGAAGTTTGTACTCAAGTAGTTTTCCCAGTTAATGGTAGGGTAATTGAAATCGCCCAATATCAGGGTGTTCAGTAGGACCTTCATGTTTTCCAATGTCTGGAGAAAGGTGGAGTGGTGGTCCAGGGTCATGGAGGGTGATCTGTAGCAGGCCACAATTTGCACTGCAGATTTGCCCAATGTTAGTTGTACATTCACGATCTCAGAGGTATCATGCTGTGCCACTAACCTGGAGGTGTAGGTATCCTTGATGAATATGGATACGCCCCCTCCTTTTGTGTTTCGGTCTGTGTTCTGTGGCCGAAACATGTGGTATGAGTTGTAGCCCGGTAGTTCTGGGGTGCTCTCTGGAGTCTTGAACCAGGTTTCAGTTACTGCACAGATGTCGACATTCTCCATACTGAGGAGTGCTTTGAGCGTGTGTATTTTGAGATTTAAACTCCTGGCGTTGAGTTGTATAACCCTCAGTTTTTTGTTAATTGTGCTGTTTACGTAGGTGGGTTTGACTTTTGAGCCTTGGCTAAAAAAGGCACTATGGGGGCAGCAAGAGCCTTGGCCAGTATCTGAAAGCCTAGGGGTAACAGGTGCAAGCCATCACTTGCGAAGCAATACGGCTTGTCGAGCATGTCGTTCTAGGCTGACAGACACTGGATCCCCTTTGAATGACACCAGAAGCTTAGCCAATTGCTGAAATTGATAATTTTTTCTTTATACTGAGGTATCATTCTTGGTGAGGGCAGGATGCTACTCATGGTCAGGGTCATACCAGCCTGGACTACATGATCAGAGAGCTCTTCCATGTCTCTTTTCATGTAGTCCAGGAGGTACATCTCAGGTCATTCACACCAACATGAACAATGACAGAGTCATATTTGTACTTGTTCTGGAGTGACCTGAATGCTTGTGTTATGTGGTGGATTCTGGCTCCCGACAGGCAGCTAACAGTAACCTTCTGTTTGTCCAGCCTATTGAGTGGGACGTTAGCTTGTCTGACTATAGAGTCACCTATTACTAGTGTGTTAGGTATATTATTTCACCTTAAGGGCTGTGATTGTGTGGCACACTGATTTTGTGTTTTATGTGTTGTCTGGTTTGTGACAGGAGGTCCAGGTTGTTTGGGTGTCTGCTTTGGAGTTCTCTGATGCATTTGCAGGTTTTTATTTAGAGTCTCCGAGTATGATTTTGTGTATTTATGTGTATTTTTTGCCAGTGCTGTTTTAGTAGATCTGTGTGTGGCTGGAGGTGTGGTGCAAGTGTTAATCTTCCCCTCTTGACTGCCTGTTCCATTCTTGGGTGGAGACAGCTTAGCCTCCAGTTTGGTTGTATAACTGCATCTCTCACATATGTTAGTGTTTTGTGGTAGGAGGAGAGGGTTGTCTGTGTACATAAGGCAGTTGTAACATTGTCTCAGGATACCCAGATTCACCAGCTGGATTGGAGAGTACACCTGAAATTGCCCTTTGGTCATGCCTGAATAGTAGGGTGAGCTGCTTAGTCGCTTGGTTGGTGAGGGGTGAATAAAGAGCCTTGCCTGCTGGGCAATCAAGTGTCAGGGTATATTAGTACTTGCTATTAGGTTTGAGCAAGTGCTGGGCTGTAGGATGCTTTTTGAGTGCTTAGGTTGAGAGTTAGACTAGTTTCAAGGGAAAAACTGAAGAGGAGACTTAGTGGAGCCGGGAATAATTTAACCATAGCTAACTGGTGCTGCCCGGCGTACAAAACTGTGCAAACGCAGTTTTTACAGTAGGAAAATGAAGGAGATAGAAATTAGCCCAAAATGGCCAATAATAAATAAATAAATAACCTACTAACTTCTGGGCTGGAACCTCTCCTCCAGGGACAGATAAGTTGCTCAAAGCTCCCCTCTCTCACAGGTGAACAGAGAAACTTCCTTCTATCCAAGTAAGGTATGGGCAACTCAGAAACTAGTATCACAGCCCTGAATTCTGCACTAGCCTGAAAACTGGACAATACTAGCTTAGAAAGGTGGGAAATAAGGAATTTTTTGTGTTTTTTTGTCTTTTTTTTTAAAGATAAGACAAAAACAGCAAAAAATACACTTAAAACAGATTTAAACTACTAGAAACGATCAGAAAAGGCTATCACACTTTAGTGTGTAGCCTACAACAGCTAAACAAATTATTTAAACAAAAAACAACATTTTAAAAGTGCAGACAGTCAACTAAGTGCAATATGTGAAAAAAAAACAAGATTTTAAATCTCAATAAATGCTGGAAAATCTGCATTTAGGGGGAAAAAAGTTAAGTACAGCAAGAAAGTACAAAAAACTGATACTTAATCACTCCAAAGTCTCTCTTCTAAGCTGTTTCAGTTTAAGCCTTTCTAGTGCTACCCAGTAAATTAGTTACAGGAAAGATGGGAAACAAGCGCAGACGTGGTCTTTTAAACCAGAAAGTTGAAAGAGACGGACAAACTGTCCAAATGGTCAATAAACTACAATTTCTGGGCCTAGAATCTCTCCTCTTGTGGTAGACAGGCTACCTAGTGCTTACCACTCCCACTGATATGCTAGAAGGCTTTCCTCCAACACAGAAAGGCTTGTGGGGCACAGAAGCTTACCAACAGTCTTGGATACAGCAACTCTGTATCTGGACTAGGCTAGTTACAGGAAAGGTGGGAAACAAGTGCAAGTGCAGCTTTTAAACCAGAAAGTTGAAAGAGATGGAAAAAAACTGCCCAAAAGGCCAATAGCTACAATTTCTGTGCCAGGAACCACTCCTCTTGTGGTAGATAGGCTACCTAATGCTTACCACTCCCACTGATAAGCTAGAAGGCTTCCCTCCAACACAGAAAGGCTTGGGGAGCTCAGAAGCTTACAAAGAGTCCTGGATACAGCAAATCTATACCTGGACTAGACTAGTTACAGGAAAGGCGGGGAACAAGTACAAATGCAGGCTTTTAAGCCAGCAAGTTGAAAAAGATGGAAAACTGCCCAAACAGCCAAATAAACTACAATTTCTGGGCCAAAACTCACTCTTCCTGTGGAGGATAGGCTACCTAGTGCTTACCATTCCCACTATTAAGCTAGAAGGCTTCCCTCCAACACAGAAAGGCTTTGGGGGGCTCAAAAGCTTACTAACGATCCTAGATACAGAAACTCTGTAACCGGACTAGGCTAGTTATAGGAAAGTTGGGAAACAGGTGCAGTTGTGGCTTTCAAACCAGAAAGTTGAAAGAGATGGAAAAAAATGCTCAAACAGCCAATAGCTACAATTTCTGGGCCAGGGACCACTCCTCTTGTTGTAGATAGGCTACCTGATGCTTACCACTCCCACTGATAAGCTTGAAGGCTTCCCTCCAACACGGAAAGGCTTGGGGGGGCTCAGAAGTTTACAAAGAGTCCTGGATACAGCAAATATGTACCTGGACTAGACTAGTAACAGGAAAGGCAGGAAACAAGCGCAAACACAGGCTTTTAAATCAGAAGGTTGAAAGAGATGGAAAAGCTTCCCAAATGGCCAATAAACTATAATTTCTGGGCCAGAAACCACTCCTCCTGTGGTAGATAGGTTACCCAGTGCTTACCACTCCCACTAATAAGCTAGAAGGCTTCTCTCCAACACAGAAGGGCTTGGGGGGGGGCTCAGAAGCTTACCAACAGTCCTGGATACAGCAAATCTGCACCTGAACTACACTAGTTACAGGCAGGGCGGGGACCAAACTCAAAACGGGCTTTTAAACCAGAAAGTAGAAAGAGATGGAAAAACTGCCCAAACGGCCAATGAACTACAATTTCTGGGCCAAAACCCACCCTTCCCATAGTAGATAGGTTACCTCATGCTTACCACTCCCACTGATAAGCTAGAAGGCTTCCCTCCAACACAGAAAGGCTTGGGGGGCTCATAAGCTTACCAAGAGTCCTGGATACAGCAAGTCTGTATTTGGACTAGACTAGTTACAGGAAAGGCAGGAAACAAGCTTAGAATTTTTTTTTTTTTTTTACAGAAAAGCAGCTAAAACAGCAGTAAATACAATTCAAATTGCAGTGCAGACCAGCACACCCGAGTGTGTAGCAACACTAAGGCAAATATAGTTCAAATAAATGCAATTAAATTAACAAATGACTAAAAAACAAGTGCAGAAGGCAGTAAATTAGAAGGCTACTAACAAGCAGTAATAAGTGCAGAGTAAGAGCGACTGAACAGATAACAGCACGCAGAAGAGTAACTAAGACAGTTACAGTAAGAGCAGCTGAATAAAATATATATTTTATTTATTTATTTATTTATTTATTTATTTATTTTGAGGGAGGGAACAGAGCAGGATTAGGAGGCTACCGGGGTTGTCCTTCCCAAATGCTCTCTTTGTACACAGTAGGAGTGCCTGAAGTCAGAATATGATCTCACTGCACTCAGTTGAGTGAGCAAGTGAGATGGGCCCAGAAGGAGTGTCCAAATACAAATCTACAAGAGGGGCGGGCAATTTCAAAGCCACCAACATTAACACCAAAACAGGAACAGGGAGGGTCGGTGGGGAACTAACTGTAGAAAGACAGCCACAACTTCAGTTGAGTTAATATTCAGTGAGAAACATAAATAAATAAATTAAATACAGTACTATGTGAAAAAGAGCAGATAAAAGTGTACTTAAATTCACTTATGCATCCAGTTGATTTCAGGTGGATCTTAGACGGCCAAAGCTCAGATATTAAGCAGAGATAACCCAGAATGTACCACTTATATAAGGCAGGACAGAATATCAGTGATGAGGTGAAACTACGCCCCACTGCTGTCAATGACTACACAGAAATTCTAACAAGTACTCTGTAGAGAGACAGCCACAACTTCAGTTGAGTTAATATTCAGTGAGAAACACAAATAAATAAATTAAATACAGTACTATATGAAAAAGAGCAGATAAAAGTGTACTTAAATTCACTTATACGTTCAGTTGATTTCAGGTAGATCTTAGCCGGCCAAAGCTCAGATATTAAGCAGAGATAACCCAAAATGTACCACTTATATAAGGCAGGACAAAATGTCAGTGATGAGATGAAACTACCCCCACTGCTATCAATGGCTACACAGAAATTCTAACAAGTACTCTGTAGAGAGACAGCCACAACTTCAGTTGAGTTAATATTCAGTGAGAAACACAAATACATAAATTAAATACAGTACTGTATGAAAAAGAGCAGATAAAAGTGTACTTAAATTCACTTATACATCCAGTTGATTTCAGGTAGATCTTAACTGGCCAAAGCTCTCATATTTGTGTATTTTTTGCAAAATATCAATCTTACCAGCTTGCATATCAATTTATTGCAGTACTGCTTGTATCATATGTGAAAAATGCATTAACTACATAGTTTGATAAATTTCTTCATTTTAAGTAATAGTTTGTTTACCTGTCATCATCAGTACAAATTAGTAACTAGACACAATTTTATTGAGATAAAATAAAATTGTGTCTAGTTACTAATTTGTACTGATGATGACACTCGGCTTGGCTTGGGAGTGCCTTTTGTGTGGAGTCTGCATGTTTTCCCCGCGGTTGGGTAGCGTTCGAAAGACATGCGTGCGTAAGTGGGCGTGCCTTCTTTGAAGGTTGGGCGTCGAGCTGGCACCTCGGCGTTTTGTAAAAATCTACTGCCAATCATTAGCGGACCGGAGTTCGGGAAAAAGCCGAAAGACAAACAACACAATTTTATTGAGATGTTCATGTGTGTGTCTGACTGTATGTACTATCATTCAACATATTTTCTTTCCAGCTGTTACTTATGAATGTCAGGAATAATGAAAAAAGAGAATGACATGTCAAGTAGCATTTGCATTCTCAATAAAAAAAATAAGTGTGTCTTATATTACAAAACCAAATGGAATAATAGTAATGAATTAAATTATATAATTACTTATAATAATTAATATAACATTTAGATAGTGTACTTAATATATAATTAATAATATATTAGTAATAATTAACTATAATAAATAGTAATGAATTGAAGTTTCTGCAACTAAGTGTAGCGTGTGATCTTTTGATGTGACGATAGCTTCCCTTTTTGTCTTACTGTGAAAAATGCATTACAGACAGTGCACACCCCATCTTCTTTCAGTTGTGACAAACAGCCCATCAGCACTCATTGGCTAAACATAAGAAGCATGACATTGCAATGCCTTCCATCATTAACTGACTGTAGTACAAAGTGATTTTCCAGAAAATCAACACTGCATGAGCAATAGAGCAAAAACTATGCAGGAAATTCAGGAATGCTCTGTAAAGTCAGGGACAGTTAAAGATCGTGAGCATTTCTTTTCTGTGCCATTTCCATTCTCTGCCATTTCTTTCTGTTGTATGTATGCCCTCATCATGTAAAGTGGGCCTTCTGATGCTAAAACATGCAGTTTTTTAGTTATTTCATTGAAGCTATATTTATTAGGTTTAAGTTTTAATACAGTTGTTTGCATTTTCTGAATGCTAAACAGCTGCTCAAATACTTCTTGAACCTGTGTCATCTGGTCTTACCTTCTGATGATGCAATAGTGGGTAGTCATGTTGTCTGTACTCTACAGTAGATTTTAGCTTGTAGAATGCAACACAATAAATAGAGGCTCTCTGCACTTTACTCTCAAAACATTTTCGCCTCTGTCAGCCAAACTCCATGAAAAAAAACTCTTATTGTAACCTAAGGCACTGTTCACAAACAGCTCCTACAGTCGCAACTCCTACAGTTAACATCCACTGTACTAAACATGCCACTCTTCCGCTGTAGACATTAAAAACTTATATACTGTGGATGTAAAATATTTCCTCTAACAACAATTACATTTGCTATAACAAGTCTGAAACATTTAGGCAGAGGAAATATTTCACCCCAAAAATATGAGAAGAAATATATAGTAATGAAGAAAAAGTACAAAACAATTTAACAGAAAGCTCATTCTATAAGTACAGTAATGCTCAACAGTGTGAGTAAATTATACCCTTCCATAGGTGGTAAAGCTCTTGTGACATTTGGCTTCACAACACCTCTGGGGGGCATTAATTTCCTGATAATGCCTGGCTTCTCAGGCATTATTGCTTACTTATTGAATGCCATGGTATGTTGCCAAAAATCATGACACATCAGTCAATGTGTGAATGTCATAGGAACTAAAAAGATATAGTGCATCAGTGCAATATGGTTCTAGGGTAAACTCACTTACACTGCTGCTGTCAGATACCCAGCAACATACTCTCAACTCAGTATGGGATATTATATTGCAGAATGGATGAACTGAATACCTATTCCATTTTGCAAGACCGTTAAACAACCACTGCACCTCTAGGATTGTTACAGCAAAACTGCATAGTAACCTGAGACTGCATGTTCTGGATGCAACAGAGCAATTGAATTTGAAACTACACCTGACCTTACATATCATCACATTCTTCAGTGAGATGGTACTTAGTAATGATTCATGATACAGCAGTTAGCATCCGAGGAAAGTGGGGACTGATGTACTCTTTCATTGTGTCTGTGTGTGGGACAAATAATGTCTGTTTTTGGTATCTGATTCATACAAACATAGTAGTAAGAGTCAGTACTGTATGAACATATTACACCACTGCATGTGTGAATACACTGTGCACATCACACCACTGCATAATCTGTCTGCAACAAATGTTATGCAAATACAACTGCACATCATGATGCAAACACCTGCCAACACATAATCATGGGAGCACAAGTAGAGCTCACAGTATATGTACATATTTGATCATTACTAGATGTCACAGCATGTTGGCAAAAATCGCAGTACATCAGTTAGTGCATGAGTATGATTAGAACTGGGAAAATGTGACACAGTGATAGGATTAACTGACTTGCACTGCTGCTTTCAAACTTATCACAACATACCATTAGGTTTCAACTGAACCAGGGTACATTTACACAAAATATATACATACACACACACACACACATATATATATATATATATATATATATATATATATATATATATATATATATATATATATACATATATATATATATATATATATATATGCACACATAGGGGATGGGGCACTTGATCAAATAGACAGTTCGCCAGCATTCAATAGATTGATGTCATAATGTTGAATTCAGAAATATCAATACCTTCTTCACATAGTCTGAAGGATTATCCTGGAGCAATTTAAACCAACAGCCACCTGCTGATATATATATATATATATATATATATATATATATATATATATATATATATATATATATATCTACACACACACACATATATATGTGGCATAGCTGGGGGGTGAGAGGGGCCGGGTGGCACTTTTGGGACAGGGGGGCAAGAGGGGAGGTCCACCTCAGGTGGTACTTTTGGGACTGTCACATAGTTTCATTGAAAAAAAAAATGTTTTTATAAGGGCATTCTTCTTTAAGATATGAAGAAGATAAATCCACAGACCACCAGGCTGAAATTGAAATTCTTTATTTAAAACAAAGGTGAAGTTAGCACTTTTGGGTAAAAACCCTTCATCAGACATAAAAACATCTAACAATCACATTATTTAAAATACATACTAACCAATCACCAAATGAAAACAATTAAGCACTCAACACAATTATTTCACATAAGGTCACCTCCATTAGTAATAACCCTCTGTTGAATACCACCTTCTCAAGAGATGGCCCAAAGTCGCCTACCAAGGAAGAGGGAATGGTGAGTTATTCATGGACCTGTGTAAGAAATTAGAGAATGAACTCTATCAGCTTAAAAGGCTGCAATGGCAGCGGTTACATTTGGAAGCATGTATACACTTCTGTATTCTCATTAGAGGCATGAGAGTCCTGTGCATGCCCACTTATGGCGACCAGCATCCTGAACTGTTAGCTCGATGGCAGGCTACCAATCTTGAGACCAGTTTTCAATATGCACATTTATTAATTGACTTTTTCTTGCCTGAGGAACAGAAATTGATTGCATCCATTGAATCTAAACAGCTAGATATGGAAAAGAATTTTCGTAGTGAAAACTATTTGGTGAAATTGGACAATTTATATAATGCATCAAATGTCTATGATATTAAATTAAAACATATCAAGACCAAAAAACTCAACAGAGACTATACAGACTTTTCACTAGGCAATATTTTTGTTTGGCCAAGGAATGGTATAGCACCACAGCAATGTAGTACAAATTCAAGGTTGAGCAACATAAGCGAATGACTAGAAGAACAGTGTCTGCCTACCCTGTCCAACAACCAATCAACGATGAGTATGGTCAATCAATCATCCATGATGATGAAAGCTAAACCTTTAATTTTGCCTAATGTACAGGAGGGATTAGATAATGACACGGCATCTTCCGAGGCCGCATCCTTGCTGGAGCCTCTTGCTGGTATTTCTACCATCATAAAGAAACTTCCCTCAACTGTTAAAGTACGAGCCATGAACTTGGATCCAGGAGCTAGGCCATAAAAACCTTATATTCACAACTATTCTTTCACCCTTTACCAGTTCCTATGAAAAAGAAGAAAGAAAAAAGACAAGAGCCTCAAGGGGAGTTTTTTTTTCACAACGGTCGAACAGCCGCGAAAGGAAGCGAAGGAAAATGTTTGTTTGACTACAGGTACTGACTTGGTTTTAACTTGTCTAGCTATCAGTTATCTGATTTACAAACATGAGTACTTAGTAAGGGCTTAAATTTTGTGCCTGCTACCAGACATGCGTTCACTGACACCATCACTGAACTTGAGCAGTTTGGCAGGAACTTGCAATTGAAATTGCTGTTTGGGAGAAAGTGACAATAACAACCGACTTGATGCTACAGTTAAAAAACATGAGTCTCTTCACTCCTACTAGAAATCCAACCATAGATGTGTTTATAAGAACTTGTGAGGAGCAGTTGCATGCTCAAGTAAATTATAATTCTAACAAGAATTTTTATAACATTTCTTATGCTGAGTGAGAGGCTCTGAAAGCATTGTGTGACAATCCTGATTTAACCATACAACCAGAGGACAAGGGGGGGGGCATGGTTTTAATGGACTCTGGGTATTACAATGACAAAATTGAGTCTATGCTCAACAGTAATGCTATGTATACTAAAATACGCTCTTATGAGGTAAACTGTATTATTAGCTGTGTAAAGGATATGTTAAAGGATTTACATTTATCAGGTGTCATTATGGAAGAAGTCTTTCATTTTGTACTTGTAGAACATCCTACTATTCCACTTCTCAAAGTGTTGCCCAAGATACACAAAAATATATGTGATCCACCCCTCAGGCCGATTGTATCTGGCAGAGTTTGGGTGACGGAGAACTGCTCCATTTGGGTAGAACAACAACTTAAACCTATTGTAAATAATATATCTAGTACCTTGAAGGATACAGCACATTTTTTGACTAGTCATTATGATTTTTTTGCTGTTCAACCTGTATTCAAGCAGTATTTATTAGTAACTTTAGGTATTCGTGATTTATTCACTGTGATACCCAATGATTTTGGACTTAGAGGTTTGAAACAATTATTGTCTGAACAACCCACTATGACAGCATACAAAATACAACAGATTTTGAGCCTTTTGGATATAGTTTTGAATTACAATGTTTTCCTATTTAATGGGTGCAGCTATTGGCAGAGATGGGGGGGTAGCCATGGGCACCCCCTGTGCCAACTCTTATGCTAACCTGGTCCTTGCACAATGGAAATCTGACACTGTCTTCAAAAGCGGAACATATGTAGAAACCATATTTGGTTTTCTACACGTTTTGTAGACAATGTGTTTTTTCTATGGACAGGTACTGTC
This sequence comes from Protopterus annectens, assembly GCF_019279795.1. NCBI lineage: Eukaryota > Metazoa > Chordata > Ceratodontiformes > Protopteridae > Protopterus > Protopterus annectens. Next base: position 248,771,405 of record NC_056749.1, read on the forward strand.
GACACTTTAAAACTGTTTATTGAATATCTAGAAAATTCCACAGAATTTCTATCTTTTACCATGAATTATTCCTTTAAGGAGATAGATTTTCTAGACGTTAAATTGGAACAAACACATGAGGGTATTATACATTCTAAGGTATTCAGAAAAGATTGTTGGAGGAATGGCCTTTTATCTAAAGATAGCATGCATCCAGGCCATGTCTTCCATAATATAGTGAAAGGACAAACTTTACGTCTGTCCAGACTTTGTACTGATGATGAGACTTTTGAACATGAGTTGAGTACCTTTACTGATAGACTTGTGACTAGAGGTTATAACTGAGAAATGGTTGATGATACCATGAACGACTCTATTCTGTTAAGGGAAACCATAGCAGCACCATGGTTATCCCATAAGGGGAAGACCAACAGAGTCAATAACATGGTACATCAATCACATTGCCATAGAAATAGACGTGTTTACAATGATAAAAGTCATGTTCCCCTGTACCTTACCTGCAGTAGTGATATTAGATGGATACAAAATGTCATAAGAGATAATTGGAAGATTTTAAATACAGATGACTCCCTGAAGTGCTTGGTAGGTGGACAACGCAATTTTGTCTACAAGCGAAATAAGAACTTAAAGCAGATTCTCTGTGATAGGACTTGTAGCTCTATGACTATGCCCAATAGAGTAGGCACATATCCATGTCAAAGCTGCAAAGCTTGTAGGTTCTTTAACAGAGCACATATTGTTAAACATCCCATTACACATAAAGAGTATTCACCTGGCGTTTTTGTTACATGCCTGTCACAAAATAGTATCTATCTGGCCTCCTGCACTTGTTGTGCAGCATTTTATGTAGGCAAGATGATTTGTAGGTTTAAGGATAGAATTCTACGACATCTTTCAGCAATAAGGTTATCTGATAAGCATAATGCCTTAGCTATGCATATAGAAGGTTATAAAGACCATAGTATTTTGTTTCAAGCCCTGCAACTCATAAGAGAGGGCAATATAAAGGGGGACATTGTAAATAATACTGAGTATAATGAAACAAGATGGATTATTGAACTGGGAGCCAACAGATACCCTGGTCTAAATGGTGTGGTGCCTTTAAAGCCTATACTCAATAGGCATAGAACTTATGTGAAATAATTATGTTGAGTGCTTAATTGTTTTTATTTGGTGATTGGTTAGTATGTATTTTAAATAATGTGATTGTTAGATGTTTTTATGTCTGATGAAGGGTTTTTACTCGAAAGCGCAAACTTCACCTTTAATTTAAATAATGAATTTTGATTTCAGCCTGGTGGTCTGTGGATTTATCTTCTTCATATCTACATTGCTTTAAACCTCGGACTTTTATTTCTGCCAACCTTACTACTTCTGTGATGCTTCTTTAAGATGACCAGCCACACACCTGTCACATCACATCACTGCGTACATTATCACACAGACATCCTGCTCTTCCTGTCTGCCCCACACAATTTTAAACCACCTGCCAATGAGCAAGTGTACATTCAAAACAGTAAGGGGAGTTAATTGCTACGATCATGCTGCTCACAGAATTGTTACTTCAATCATTTTGTTGCTGGTCACAGAAGGTGTGTGTGTGTGTGTGTGTGTGTGTGTGTGTGTGTGTGTGTGTGTGTGTGTGTGTGTGTGTGTGTGTGTGTGTGTGTGAAATGCCCCCATTAGTGTTACTCAGACTCAAACCCTCTACCTTAGGTACAAGAGCCTGAATTTTCTACTCACACTACCACTTGTGATTCAAAGAGTTGAGTCCATAACTCTTCACAGAATATCTGAAATGTTTGGTTCATACATTTGGTCTGTTCCTCTTAAAATTTGTGGTTTTCTGGCAAATCAGTGAGAAATTAATTCACTAAATAATGTTAGCCAGTAAAGTTTCTGTCTTCCTATCATTCATGAAACACATGGTAACACAAAACATTTTATTATAGCAACTTTCTAAGATTATACAGGCAATGTTTAAAATGTGTCACTGGTTTTGGCTTTTGTCCCCCCAATAAATTTTAGATTTTCCAGATTTCTTGTGTTGCAAAATTGAGAGATATAGTTTAGTGTCAAGAGGAGTTTACAAGGAGATGAGAGTTTCATAGAAAGAGAAGTTTAGTGCTGCTTATGCCAAGCCTGTTTGCATTGTTAGCAGCACTAGAGGTAATATACTTGCTTTTGATGCAGAAGGCTGTGGGTTCTACTCCCACAGTATGTAGATGGATTGCTGACACTGTACTGTGTTGTACTTTAAAGGGGGTGGATGCTTCAGTCCTGAGAATGTCCTCCTTTGGAGGAGATACCTAGTAACTATGAACCTATTATCAGTTTGTCATCTATTCTCAATTACAATATTACTACCTTATAATTGTTTAATGTAACATAGACAATTTATTCTTCAAGGGCAACAGGTACTTTATTTGTAGATGAAACAATGAAATATAAAGTTGTTTGCTAGCAGCAACCTTTTCATTAGCTACAGATCTCTTTAATGTGTAATTTAGATTACTTTTACTTGTGCAGAGATTGTGCATATTTACTGATATTGGTGGATTGTAATGACAGACGTTTAAGTAGACTTTTATGATGAAAATGTTCTGAATTAGCCAGTTTTGCCATTATTAGCTCATACATTTTGTTTCATTGCTTACCAGAAAAATGTTCAAAACAATAAATTTGAAACACGATCTAACAAGTGTGCTGTATTATACATAGAATATAATTTAATACAATCAGGAAGGTGAATCAAAGAACACATATATGTTTGCATGGTCCTACATATGTGTTCAAGGGACCTATGATTTGAAACAGCCCAAATGTAAACTTTATCTGCCACTGGCCAGATACACTTACTTTGAATGTGGGTTTCAATGAATGTGAGTTTCAAGGGCAGAGAAGTTTTAATGCTAAGTCTGTTTTCATTGTGAGACTTTATTGCTTTGTTTAGCAGATGTCTATCAGTGTTTGTGCTATAAATTTTAAAATAAAAGTTTTAAATTAAATTCAAATAATCATTGTAGAAGTAAAGCATAAAGCAGTATGCACTTTACAGCATTTATGGTAAATGGGGAAAAATAGCCAAGTAATGGGACACTGGAATGGCTGTAGTGGGGAGGGCTTTGTATTGGGGTCCCCATTTGACCATGATTTTGTGAGGGAGAAGGTGTGGAATACTCTTAGACAGCCCCAGGCAGCACAAAGTCTAGCTATACCACTGTATATATATATATATATATATATATATATATATATATATATATATATATATATATATATATAGATCAACATATAGATATATAGATACACACACACACACACACACATGCACGCACACGCACACACACACACACACACACACACACACACACACACACACACACACACACACACACACACACACACACACACAGATGACCAGACACATAGATAAAGCAATGCCATTTATATTATATTACTTCAACATGCAGGGCCAGATTCATGAACTCATACATTTAGTGCTGCGATTGTATTCATTAAACAGCTGGGTACTCACTGCAGAGCCTCAAAACAAAGATAAGCAGCAGAATATGCTAATGAAGGCATACATCACCGAAATATATGCTAATTAAGCAATCCAACATGGCAAAGCTATTTGTGAATCTATAAACTGAGAGTGTATACTCAATGCTTCTTATTGCCCTAAAATCCAAAACTCTGGAATATAGACACGACTGAACTTGGAAAAAAAAATACAGTAAACTCTTGGTTATCCGGCACCTATGGGGACTGGTGGATGCCGGATAACTGTAGTTTCTGGTTGTTTGAGAGTTACTATTAAAATAAGCCTGACAAATAACAGCACATCTCATATAACCTAACTTCAGCCATCACAACTATTCTCACCCCTACTCTACTACTCTGCCATTCTCCTTTCACATTACCTGTCTTTGTAATTACTCTGCCTCAACATCCTGTCCACTTCCCTCTTCTACTAACCCTCATTGTCCTACCACTGATCACTCCTGTCTACTTCCTTCTCTTCCTAACCCTTATAGACATACCATTGAACCAGGCAAGACATTCAGGTACTCTCACAACCTACCTTAATATCATACCACCACTTATATCAGCAACAATATCCACTGACTTTGCTGATTCCTGCAACAGGACTCGTATAGCCTATCACTCAGCTATTACACCTCCTAAATGTATGAAAAATGTAAGTACTTAGTCTCTGATTAATTCCTATATCTGCTTTACACCCACTGCATGAAGTGTCCTATATAAATTTTGTTAGCTGAAAACTACTCATGTAGAATGTTCTCATGTATATACACTGTATTGCTTGTATAATGTCTTTGATTTGAGAATGATTACTTATGTACTGTTTTTTTCACCAATTGTATAAGCTGCCAATAATATGTACTAAATGTCTTTAGTAGTGTAAATTCTGTATTTTATGTGAAATGTCTTATATGTGGAGCTTTTCTCCCCAGGACTCCACTGAAAATGGGCACTTCTGGCCCAGCTGGATCATCCTGGTAAACAAATGCAAATAAATAAATAATACTGTACCTTATACTATTTATTTGGTTTGGCTTGTTCTTAGGTTGGGGAGAGAAGGAATTTATTCCTATCTTCTTTTTTAAAGCTCTAAAACTCTAAAAACCTAAGGTATATTTCTGCAGAGGGGCAAACAGAAAGTGCAACACATTGTACTGTTTTTCTTTGATTTTTTTTTCTGGTTGCTTGAGAGTTCTGGTTGCTTGAGTTCCGACTGAAAGTTTACTGTATAGAGGTTGCTGCTGATGTCATTAACCTGTATTGTGCAACAGGCTAAAGTACTGTTGCTGCCAGACAGTGTCTGTTAGCTACTGATTTCTGTTTAAGTGCAGTGAGCTTAAAGAAACAAGACAGGTAATGGATGATTCAAATCCAATTTACAGATGCTTTTACTGAGAGAATCAGAATGACATTTATCACAAATGTTTGATTAGGAATGCAACACTAAATGCCAATGAATATCATAACTCTGTTTTTTGCAACAAATGTATCATTAATGCTTGCTATACAAGTCCAATGTAATGTGAGTAAAGTATGTATGACATGACAATGATGATAGTTAATTTAAATGCACTTGCATAGCTATGATGTGCACAACAGTTTTATTAGCAATGATGAGTCATAATAATTATAACAGCAATGTCTTGTGATGTTATGTATGTAGGTAACATACTCCAACGTGTATTACTGAGGTCATGCAACACCATGCAGCTGAAATGTATTTACAACCACAAATACTGCTTTTTACATAGAAATGGAGTCATCTAACTACTTAAAGTGAGATACATACAGGCATCTCTTAAGTATATCTACAGTCATTCTGAAATTAGTATATCTCTAGTTATCATGTAAAAAAGGAAGTTCTCCTGTGGCACTGATAGTTTATAATCAAAGGTTAACATTTTATCCTTTTTTTCATATGGGGTTGATTTCGGGGGGGGGGGGGGGTACTTCTCAACTTTACTAGTGTGGCAGTCACAACAGCCCAGTATGTCACAAGTCATACAATTTTTCATCCAACCAACGATTATAACAAACACCATGAAGTACTTCAGTGTTTAACATGGAACATGTGTCAATAGGTTGAGCATCACACATGGACAGTATCTCACTGACATATTTTTCACATTTCATACTTTTTGACATAATCACTGCCAATGAGTCTGCCCATCCATTTTTGTGCTTTCAGTTACAAACATGCAGCTGAAAAGGCTGTGTGTCTTTGCACACAGCTGTTACACATGTGATCTGAATTGGGGACCAGTTCAGACACGTTTCTAGCTTGACTTGTGTAGACATAGCTGGAGAGGATGAGGATGGTGTTACATTTAGAGCGCAAACATGAGGTGGTGAGGAGTCCATGATTTTTGTGGCATCCTTGTCATGTGCTGCAGCCATACGCTGCTGCAGGGGATTATACCAGGTCTCAGTATAAGGCCGAGGCTTGGAATAGCTTACCAAGTCCATCTACAGTGCACCTGGCATTCCATACATGGGAAATAATGTCATCACTGTTACAGTGACATGAAAAAGTGAAAGCAGGACCTCCTGCATTGAAGGGAGGACGAAGTTAAGACTGCAAACACTCCTCAGTTGTGTAAGTATAGTGACTCATTACCAGTTGGTGATATAGCATTGATTAGGCAAACAGCACATTTATTTTTCATTATTTCATATCTTTTTTCTTTTCTCTATTGTTCAGCTGCAGAAGAGATAGCACAGATCCATGAGGTACATCAGGAGAGGCATGGTGTAAGTATGCATCAGGTCTGAATGCAAGCTAGATAAGTATTTTCATTGCATCTCTCCATATCATCTTGAGCAGGCCACCTAAACATTTATATCAAGCATATATGCCTGCGCCAGTAGATCTTGGTGCTTACATTAGTCAGTGAGCACACAAGCTTAATTGTGTGTGGATTCAATCCCAGAAACATAAACTAGATTTTATTACAGGATAGTATTGCTAAAATGTTAACTGCAATACTGCATGACATTAACAGTTCACTTTTAGTAAAAACAGTTATTAACTTGGAAACCATATATCCAGTGTGGCTTAGTCAAATACATGCTTCTATTTCTTTTATAATAATGTTGTGATTGATATATTTTATGACACATTAAGATGAACATATAAGTGTCATATTTGTCTACAGGTGAATACTAGGCTATCTGCCCTGAAGGGCCATTTTAAGCCTAACCAATAATTTGAGGTCAGAATCAAACCCTGCTCATTGTGTGTATGAGGTAAAGACTTTAACCATTATGCCAAACCCACTCCACAAAATGTGTGTATATGGACAGTTTATGAAATGAAATAATAAACTAATGTGATATGCCATTGATCTAATTTTCTCTTTTTTGTCTCCCCTACCCTATTCTCTTTTTTCATATATATTAATTTTTTTTTGGTCATACATTGCTACTGAGAACAAAATGACCATCAACACAGGGAACTAGACAGATTACTGAAGTCTGACCCACTGTAACTCCATAGGTGGCTGCAGCAGCACCGCCACAGGCAGTACAGACATCCAGCACATCTGGGTAACAACCTGTCAACATTGCCTCCACAGCTCCTGCCCTACCTGCTTCATCTGCTTCAGGTAGCTCTGCCCCACCTGCTGGTGCAGTGGTACCCTCTGGAAGCAGTACTAGTGGAGGTGATTTTGCCACCTGTCATGAGCTAACAGAGCTGGTGGAGGACATAATGGCAAGGGATCTTGGTGCCCAAATCAACAGTTGAAAAAGTCCTACATTGGCTTGCCAAATCAGTGCCATGTTCAACACTGACCCAGGAAACAAACACAGGAGGCAGGAGACAGTGATGACAGTTCTGAGGTTGAGAACTAGATTCTCACTGTGCTCAACCTGGTTGTGGATGCAGCTCTGATGTCCCCTACCTATCCCCATTAATGGTGTCCCCCAACCTTTTGTGTCCATCACCATCTCTGTCTGTCTTATATGTCCTGTATATCTGACTGCTACATAACCTACCATACCTACCTGACTCTCTTATTCCTAAGCACCTTTCCCAATAGTCTTCTCTCCCAACAAAAAATATAAATGGGCGCCTGTCCCACAAAAAATTATATACCCCATACATAGCTCCTCACTTTGTCTATATGTCATCTTGGCACACTTGATTTGGACCAAATGGCTATATAACATTATTTTGTTGTTGTTGTCACCCATTCCTGGTGTGGTAGCTCTCCAAATTCATCAAATTATGTGTACAATTCTACATATATGCTATGAAAAAGTGGATAGCTATGGTGCTCTCCCACCACCATCTTGAAAATTCTTGTATTCTTTCTTCTGTGTCCTTCTCTCTGCTTAACCCTCATTTTCACCACTGTCTTAGCCCCGTATTCACTAATTTAATTTGGTCAAAAAAATAGAATCACACACAACACACATGACCAGAAATGGCCCATCAAAAAGCCTTCAATTTTTGTCCTCAGAGTATGCATGCAGCTTGGTATCAGGCATCAGTGCCGAGTGTCAGTGAATGGTGTTTCACATCCTATGGTAAGTACTTGTGAATTTTTGCCATTGCCAACACTATCCATTTATCTTCACATAAATGTGCTTAAACATGCTCCATTATAGGAATAAAAAGTAAAGGCAGTACTTTGAAATGGTTAGTCTAACACTTATAATGCTGCTGAATGTAATGAAGTAAGAGTTCCTATGTGGTGTGTTCAGATAATTCATGTGTGTAGACTGATGTTTTTACATAGCGTTAAGGGTTCAATGTCAGATGGATGTCAAAACATTATTTCCTGTTATTTTATATTCCTATCAAGTGTTTAACTTCAAACTTCTGTATTTCTCTCTAGTTATAATATTTCATGAACCTAGCAAGACTAGGAAAAATGCAGCACAGAATTTGAATAATGGAGCAATGAAGCATTTGCCAAAACATTCTATCTGATTTCATGCACAACTGCGCAAAAATTACTGAACCAACTGATATTGCCAACATCCTGGCAGATAGGTTCAGTGCTAACTTTACCCCCACCCCACCCACTAAATGGCCCATATATATACAAGAAGAATGCAGAGTCCCTGTAATCACAACTATGCAGGTAAAAGCTGCACTCTCTAAAGCCAAAAACACAGCATCCATGGGATCAGACAACATCCCAAGCTGCATTTTACATGAACTTCAGAACGAACTGGCTCCCCACCTAAGCACCATGTTCAATAATAGCCTCACATCAGGCTTTGTGCCCACTGAATGGTACACAGCAACAGTTATCCTACTCTACAAAGGGGGAGCCACCACTGATCCCAGGAACTATTGCCCTATTAGCCTGATGAGCCTGGTCTGCAAGGCCATGGAACGTATCATCATGGAACACATAAACAAAGACATTGGTAACCTCCAAACTTTGTATCCCACCTAATTCGAGTTTGTGAAAGGCAGATCATGCCTCCTGAACCTGATCGACTTCTTTGAGACAGTCACCAAAGCAGTAGATGAGGGTAAGGTGGTTCACACAGCCTATCTTGACCTCGCCAAGGCTTTCAACATCATCCCCCATTCTGGAATTATAGCTAAACTCACTAAACTAGGTATAAATCCCTACATCACAAGATGGGTTGCCAAATGACTCACTGACAGAACCCACACTAAAAGTTGCAGACTCCAAATCTGACCTCAAACCAGTGACAAGTGGAGTACCACAGGGTTCAATCCTGGGGCCTCTCCTGTTTGGTATCTACTTCTCTGAAGTACAGGCTAACATAGAAGGCCTCTGGCTAATGAAGTTTGCAGATGACTGCAAACTAGGAGCCATAGTCAAGTCCCCAAATGATGTGGACATCCTCCAGAAGGGCCTCGCTGAGACAGATGCCTGGTGTCAGAGCCATGGCCTCAAGCTCAATGCCAAAAAGTGCAGTGTCATTCCCTTTGGTAAAAACTCTGTACCCATGAGCTACCACATAGGCAGCAATCTACTTAACACCAAATGTGTGATAAGAGACCTTGGGACCCAGGTGGACAGTAGTCTCTCCTTTGATAGTCACATTGCCACAGTAGTCATGAAGCCCTTCTATGTGGCATACCTCATCATAAAAGGGTTGTCATCCAGGAAAAAAAGAGATCATTGTTCCCCTCTACTCGACACTCATTAGACCCATTATAGAGTACAACTCCCCTTTTGGAATGTACCTCACAAGACATCTGCAGCAGCTGGACAGGCCACAGAAGTACCTCACAAAGAGGATTACTGGCCTCAAACAAATACCCTACACTGACCGTCTCAAAAAACTCCAGCTTTACTCTGTAGCATATCGCCTACTCCGAGGTGATCTCTGCCTAACATATAAAGCTATGTCAAACCCAGAGCTGTTGAACATTCTACACCTAAAGAAATCCCAATCCCTCCGAGCTACATGCTCTAGGGACCTAAACCATGTTACCACAATAAACAAGGCATGCTGGAGGGATAGATTCCTGTCCCAGAGACTTCCCATACTCTGGAACAGGCTACCCAAATATGTCAAGCAAAGTTCTTCATTAGCACTCTTCAAGAAAAATGAGTGGATGGGAGATAGGAAATACACCCCGGGATCACTTCTGTGTCTCTACTCGACAGTGGCACAGGAAAATAACTTTCTTGGGTGGTATAAGCCAGGGAACCTTGTTGACTAGGCTTACATAGGCCCTTGGGCCAATAGCCTAGTACCTACCTATGATCCTATGTACAGGAAGACTTATTAAAACATCCTTATCCTGCTTATGTCCTAATCTTGTTTCTACTTTCCACCCCTTCTTGCTCCCTGTAGCAAACCCTTTATTGTACAGAGCATGACAGATTAATAATGAGGAAATACCTAAGAGTAACACAACATAAATAAGATCCTAAATGTCTCATAAACCAAACACTTGGTATGTCTCTTTTCATCTCTCTCTCTCTCTCTCTCCACCTCTTATGTCCCATCATTTTTTACTGTTGCATATTTATTAGGCTGATGGATGTAATGTTTATCTTGTGGGATTTTACTATTGGTATTGCTGTGATGACACCTGATGCCTTCATTCTCCCTTGCTGCAATAAGTTGTCACTGTCCCTTCAACAGAGTGATTTTTAACTTTGTGAAGTAGGAACTCCTTTGTGGTCTGCTGAGATAATGCTCAGATCTTGCATAGTGCCAAGGGTTCTAATCCAGACGTATGTCAAACACTTATTGACTTTTTTTTCTACGACTATTTTATGTGTAACTGTTGGCTTATATTGTATTGACCCATCATTATCCTGCTTCTGTCATAATCTACTTGCTTCTTATTGGGAGTCTTTCATTGCAGAGGGCATAACAGAATAATAATGATAATGACAATAATAAGACTAACACTCAACAAAGATGGCCAGAAATGGGCCATAAGCATACATGTTTGTTATCTCCCTCTCCACCTACACCTATCTTTCTCTCTACACCCTACTGTGTTATCAGTCTGAGTCCTCAGCTTCTGCGCGATGCCTGGCACCAAATATCGATACTAACTCACTGAAAATGCTGTTTTACACCTTTTGGCAAAATCTTGTAAGTTTTTGCCTTAGACTACATTAACACAGTCAGTTTCACAGAAATGACTGGAAGTTAGTATAATGCAATGTAAGGAAATGTAACTTTTCTTCCTGGGACATCTGCTGAAAATAGGTATTACCCAGTCAGACTTTCCTGGTAAACAAAGATAAACAGATAGATAAATAAATAAAATGTACCTGACCCCACTACTCTATAGCAAAACAGACTGAAAGTAATAAAGTGTGCAGCAGTTACTCTTATATATCTATTAGACTACTGGATGTCACATACAGTGTGACTATAGTGTCTTGCATACAGAGAGACACAAAGTCATAAAATACCAGGATCTGCAGGCAGAAACAAGAGCAATGTGGAAGAAAGCTACCCAGACAGTTCCAATAGTAGTAGCAGCAACGGGCCTTATAAAAAATAATTTACAGTCATATTTAGATATGTTACCAATCCATGTAACCCCATACGAATTGCAGAAGGAGTCATTACTGGGCACATTGTGGGTGCTACGAAGAGCACTACTGGCTGACATCAAAGACTGAAGCAATACTAATTTTCATGAACTTTAATCATACTTTGACATAGGAATGGGATCCATTCCCGTCATGGTATTAGAAACCCAAAAGATTTGGAGAAATTAGAAAATGTAAGGGATGTTACAACTGATGTAACTGTAATGAAAGCTGCTGCCTTCATACTTCCTTTCTTCTAGCTGTTGTCAGTGTCCCTTACAGTGTGTCATTTAAACCTAATAAAGTTCTTGTGTGGTGAGCTGAGATAATCCTCAAATCTGTACACCAGTATTTTATACTTTCAAAGTTTCAAATCCAGAAGTTTGTCAATGATGTAATGTTTTTCCACATTAATAGTATGTATGTAACTGTGTGATACATATGTTAATCCAAATCTATCCTCCTCATCATGCCCTCATCATGTTTCCACTCTCCTAACCGTTCCTCATCCAGATTGGAAACACTTTATACCCAGCAATACTTCGAAAGTGTACAGATTTTCAAAGGATGTTCCCATTTCTGTGTCTTAATTTGTTGTGTGTTTATCACATCTCTGAATTTCTGGCAAATCCTTGATAAATGAATTAATTCATTGAGTAACACCATACATTTGAGTTTCACAGTTATACAGGTCTGAAATGCATTACCATAACAGAAGAGGTTTATAAGAGCGTCCCTAACAGTTTGCTTTTCTCACCCATTACGGTTTGCCTTTGTATATACAGAGCGTGAAAGAATAATAATGATGATAACCCTAAGCCCTAAGAGTAACACACCACAACAATGTGCAGAAATGACCCATAAGCAATGCTTTGCATGTCTCCATCCCTATCTACAAATCTTCCTACCCATTGTGTCTCTTCAGCATTTGTGTTATGCCTGGTGCAGCACTTGTAACTTACAGGAAATGGCAGTTGGCAACTTATGGCAAAATCTTGTGCATTTTTGCCTTTGGCCACATTACTCTGATGCCCTTTGTGCTACTGTGCTTAGCCTCACTGCAATATTTATAGACAGGGTGATAGCAATATGAGGAGACAGTTATCCACTGTTAAACAGGCTGCAGAGTGAAATCTACACTATATGAGATGTTATATCCACCTGTCCCTCTTTTTAGTTTTTTCCAAGTCTTTTGGGTTTCTAATACCATAACAGGGAATAAACACCATTCCAAAGTCAAAGTATGATTAAAGTTCATGAAATTAGTACTGTTTCAATCTTTTTTTTAACATTTTTATTGATTTTAAATAAAACAGGTTTATAAACAATCACAAAGGATTTAACAAAAAAATTGCATTTCGGAAATGTTAACATAAGAACTCAGATAACTATGTATAACAACTAACAGAATAAAATTACTAAAGCTATTTACAAAGACATCCATTAGTACTTACAGTAGTGATGAAGTTTTGAGCATTTTTACATATGTATCACACAAAGAAAATGAAATGTAAATTATAAAATGTTTCAATCTTTGATGTTAGCCAAAAGTGCTCTTCGCAGCACCCACAGTGTGGTCAGTATTGACCTGGTGTTCCTACTACTATTGGAACTTGCTGGGTAGCCTTCTTCCACATTGCCCTCTTTCTGCCTGCAAATCCTGATATTTTATGACTTTGTGTCATTCTGTATTTAAGACACTGTAGTCACTGGGTGTAGCAATTTCAGTGATTAATGCTACCTTTGTCTTCTTTTCATGACTACTATATCTGGTTTTCTCACATCTATTTTTTGATTTGTTGGTAATGGGTGATCCCATGTGATATAAACTTCATCATTATGTATAATGCTGTGTGGTTCATGTTTCCAATGTTTTTCAGCTACTTCAATATTATAATGTTTGCAAAATCCCCAGTGCAACAGTCTTGCCACACTATTATGCCTTTCAGTATAGGTTCATAGGTAGGCTATCGGCCCGAGGGCCACAGCAAGCCTAGCCAACAGTGTATTGGCTTTCGCCACCCATGTAATTTTTAAATTCCTGCCCCTCTATCGAGCAGTGCCACAGACATAATCCCAGGGGTGAATTTCCTATCACCCATCCACTTATCCATTTTTTTCTTCAATAGTGCTAATAATGAGCTCTGCTTGATGTGGATGGGAATTTTGTTCCAGAGCATGGAAAGTCTCTGGGACAAGAATCTATCCCTCCAGCATGTCCTATTTATTGTTGTGGTGAGGTTTAGGTCCCTAGAGTATGTAGCTCAGGGAGATTGGGATTTCTTCAAGTGGAGCATGTCCAACAATTACAGGTTTGACATAGCTTTGTATGTCAGACAGAGGTCTCCTCAGAGTAAGTGGTATGCGACTGAGTAGAGTTTGTGTTTCTTGAGCCAATCGGCATAGGGCAATTGTTTTAGGCCAGCAATCCTCTTGGTAAGGTACTTTTGGGGCCTCTCAAGTTGTTGTAGGTGTCTTGTGAGGTACATCCCAAATGGTGCATTGTATTCAATGAGGGTCTAATAAGTGATGAGTAGAGGGGAACGATGACTTTCTTATTTCTAGATGCGAACCATTTTGTGATCAAGTGGGCCACGTAGAAAGATTTTCTGACCACTGTGGCAATGTGTTTATCAAAAAAGAGGTTACTATCCAGTTGGATCCCAAGGTCTCTTATCGCACTTTCTGTGTTAAGTAAACTTCCCCCTGTTTGGTAATTCATGGGTATCATGTTTTTACCAAAGGGGATAACAATGCACTTTTTGGCATTTAGTTTGAGGCTATGATTTTGACACAAGGTATCTGTCTCAATGAGGCCCTTTTGCAGGATGTCAGCGTTTGGCAAGGGAATCGATAATGGCACCCAGTTTGCAGTCATCTGCGAACTTGATTAGCCATAGACCCTTGGTGTTCGCTTGCACTTCAGAGAAGTATATACCGAACAGGAGGGGTCCCAAGACTGAACCCTGGGGTACTCCACTTGTCACTGGTTTGGAGTTGGACCTGGAGTTTGCAACAATTACCATGTGGGTTCTGTCCGTGAGCCAGTTGGCCACCCATCTTGTGATGTAAGGGGTTATGTTTAGGTTGATGAGTTTATCTATGATTCCTAAATGAGGGATAGTGTCAAAGGCTTTAGTGAGGTCCAGGTAGGCTGTGTGGACCACCTTGCCCTTGTCTATGGCCTTAGTAACTGTTTCAAAGAAGTCTACCAGGTTTAGGAGACATGACCTACCTTTTACAAATCTGAATTGGGTAGCATCCAGAGTTTGGAGGTTACCAATGTCTTTGTTTATGAGTTCCATGATGATACGCTCCATGGCCTTGCAGACCAGGCTTGTCAGGCTAATAGGTCTATAGTTCCTGGGGTCTGTGGTGGTTCCTCCTTTGTGGAGTGGGATAACCATTGCTGTGCGCTATTCTGTTGGCACATAGCCTGTGGTGAGGCTGTGACTGAACATGGATTTTAGGTGGGGGGGGGGGGCTAGTTCATTTTGGAGTTCATGTAAGCAGCAGCCTGGGATGTTGTCCGGTCGCATGGATGCTGTGTTTTTGGCTTTAGAGAGTGCTGTTTTTACCTGTGTTTTTGTGATTGCCGTGCTCTACAACCATCTGGTATAGTTATAGGCCCTTTGGGGGGTGAGGGGGGAGTAAAGTTTGCACTGAACCTATCTGCCAGTATGTTGGCAAGATCAGTTGTGCCGTTCTGTTGTAGCTCGGCACAGATCTGGGTGTTGCCATGGAGATTCTTGACATAGCTAAAGAATGCCTTGTGGTTCTCTTTGGAATCCGTGGCAATTTTTTTTTTAAATTAGCTTTGGAGGATTTTATGAGCGATCTTAGTTTCTTACTGAGGTCTGTCAGTGAGTTCCTCCATACCTGGGTTTTTACTCTCTTTTGCAACAGTTTCTTCCTTCTGTTGTAGAGTTTATTAATGGCAGGGGACCACTAGATCAGCTTCCTTTTTTTGGAGGATAGCATCTTGATTTTATTGGGGATAGCATGATACATGCACTCATGCAGGTGCTTGTAGAGTGCATTTGTGTAGGATTCAGCAGTCGCGACTGTATTGACTCTGTTATCCATCTGCAGGGGCGTCGCGAAGTTAGTCACCTCAGTTCTGAGTGGCATGAAGTTTGCTTTGGAAAAAATTTTACAATGGTTTCCTTGTGTGGGGGTCGAGTCGGGATGTGGAAATCTAGGGTGATTAGTTTATGGTCTGGTCTAACAAGCGAGGAGTTGATCTCAGGTGTTGAGCATCGGTCACCCATGTTGGTAATGACCAGGTCCAGAATATTGTTGCCCCTGGTGGGGGTGTTGACCAGTTGATCCAGGGCATTAGAGTTTATAAATTCCAGGAATCGTTGAGCAAGGGGGTTAGTACAAAAGTAGTTTTCCAAGTTTATGTTAGGGTAGTTGAAATCGCCCATTATTATGGTATTTGGTTGGACCCTTATTTTTTCCAATGTTCCCAGGAACGAGGAGTGAGCATCCTGGGTCATGGTGGGGGAATCTATAACAAGCTACAATTTGGAATGAATTTTTGCTCTGGGTTAGTTGCACTTGGATGATTTCAGAGGCATCGTGTTTTGCAACTAGCCTGGAGGTGTGGATGTCCTTGATGAATATGAACACACCTCCATCTTTCGTGTTTCAGTACGGGTTTTGTGGCCAAAACGTGTGGTATGAATTATAACCTGGTAGTGCTGGGGTGATTTTGGGAGCCTTGAACCAGGTCTCAGTCACTGCACAGATATCAATGTTCTCCATTTTGAGGAGTGCCTTGAGTGCATTTTGAGGTTTAGACTCCTAGCATTGAGTAACATTGCACTCAGTTTTTTGTTACCTGTAGTTCTTATGGTGGTGGGCCTGTTTTTTGAGCCTTGCCTAAAAAAGGCACTATAGGGGCAGCAAGAGCCTTGGCCAGTATCCTGAATCCCAGAGGTGACAGGTGCAGGCCATCTCTGGCAAAGCATCGTGACCTGTCAAGCATGTCATCTCAGGCAGACAGATACTGGATCCCCTTTGTATGACACCAGAAGCTTAGCCAATTGTTGAAGTTGATCATCATATCCTTGTACTGTGGTATAATGTTTGGTGAAGGCAGGATGCTACTCAGGGCTAGGGTCATACCTGCCTGGGCTATGAGATCGGAGAGCTCTTCCATGTCTCTTTCCATGTAGTCCAGGGAGGTACATCTCAGGTCATTTACACCAACATGGACTATGACAGACTCATATTTGTAGTTGCCTTGTAGTGACCTGAGTGCATGCGTTATGTGGTGGATTCTGGCACCCAACAAGCAGCTGACAGTAACCTTCTTTTTGTCCAGCCGGGTGAGTGGGACATTGGTGTGACTGACTATAGAGTCACCTATCACTAGTGTGTTGGGTATGCTGTTTTGCCTTATGGGTTGTGGTTGTGTGGCACACCGAGTTTGTGGGCTATGTGTTGTTTGGGGTGTGTTGGTGGGAGGAGGTTGCTTATGTGCTTGCTTTGGAGGTCTCTGTTGCCTAGGCAGTTTTAGATTTTTAATCAGAGCCTCCGTATATGTCTTGGTGTTTTTATGTGTAGGTTTTGGAGGTGTTGGTTTAGTTGGTCTATGTGTAGTGAGTGGGGTGTTGCGAGTTGTTACCTTCTCCTCTTGACTGTTCCAGTCTTGGTTAGAGAGAGCTTTGCCTCTAGTTTGGCTGTATATGTGGATCTCTCGCAAGTGTTAGTGTTTGGTGGTAGGAGGAGAGGGCTGTCTATGTACATGAGGCAGTTGTAGCATTGCCTCAAGATGCCCAGGTTCATCAGGTAGGCTGGAGAGTACACCGGGAGCTGTCTCTTGGACATGCCTGAATAAGTAGGGAAGTATAAAGACTATTCCCTTCTTGGCAGATGCGGGGGTTGAGTGTTTGGGTTTTTCTAGTGCTGCAATAGATTTAGAACAAGTGCTGGGCTGAAAGGTGCGGGTCTGAGTGCTTTAAGCTGAAAGACTGACAAGTTATAAGGGAAAAAACTGAAGAGCAGACTTTGTGGAGCCGGGGATGGTTAACCCCAGCTAACCGGCACTGCGCAGTGTGAAAAACCGCTCATATGCGTTTTTTTATAGCAGAAAGATGAAAGGGATAGAAATTAACCCAAAATGGCCAATAAACTACAAATTCAGAGCTGAAAACTACTTCTTCAGGGACAGATAGGCTGCTCAAAGCTCCCCACTCTCACTGTTGAACAGAGAAACTTCCTTCTATTCAAGTAAAGTATGGGTCAACACAGAAACTACAACACAACCCTGGATTCAGAAAACTCTGAAAACTGGACTCTGCTAGCTTCAGAAAGGTGGGAAACAAGTGTAGGATAGCTTATTTTTTGGGGTTTTTTTTGTTTTTTTAAGAAGTTAAGGCAGTTAAAACAAAATAATCACTTTAAAGCACAGAAAAATGGCTATCGCACTTGAGTGTGTAGCCTACAACAGTAAAAACCATTTAAATGCTCAGTAAAATGATTTTAAAGTGCGAAATAGTAAGTAAGTACAATTAAACAGTTGAAATATGCTTTTTAATAAGAAATAAATGCTAGAAACCAAGCGTTTAGGCAGAATTATCAATTACTACCAAGAAACAAGTTTAAAAAGTATTTAAATCAAACCAAAGCGTCTCTTTTCTCCTTCTGCTGCTGTAGGACTCTCCAGGTCACCTGGGCAGGTTCTTGCTGAGCTGGTACAAGCACAAAAAAATGAGCAAATGTGGGTTTTTATAACAGAACGATGAAAGGGATAGAAATTAGCCAAAAATGGCCAATAAACTACAAATTCTGAGCTGAAAACCACTCTCCAGGGACAGATAGGCTGCTCAAAGCTCCCCACTCTCACTGGTGAACAGAGAAACTTCATTCTATCCAACTAAGGTATGGGTCAACTCAGAAACTGCAATACAGCCCTGGATTCAACAAACTCTGAAAACTGGACTCTGCTAGCTTCAGAAAGATGGGAAAGAAGTGCAGGATAGCTTATTTCTTTAAGAAGTTAAGGCAGTTAAAACAAAATAATCACTTTAAAGCACAGAAAAATGGCTATCGCACTTGAGTGTGTAGCCTACAACAGTAAAAAACAGTTTAAATGCTCAGAAAAATTATTTTAAAGTGTAAAACAATACGTAAGTACAATTAAACAGTTGCAATATGCTTTTTAGTATCAAATAAATGCTAGAAACTTAGCATTTAGGTGGAATTAGCAATTACTACCAAGAAACAAGCCAAAAAAGTGCTTCAATCAAACCAAGGTCTCTCTTTTCTCCTTCTGCTGCTGTAGGACACTGCAGGTCATCTGGACTTGTTCTTGCTGAGCTGGTACAAACACAAAAAATGCACAAATGTGGATTTTTATAGCAGAAAGATGAAAGGGATAGTAATTTGCCCAAAATGGCCAATAAACTACAAATTCAGAGCTGAAAACCACTCCTCCAGGGACAGATAGGCTGCTCAAAGCTCCCCACTCTCACTGGTGAACAGAGAAACTTCCTTCTCTCCAAGTAAGGTATGGGTCAATGCAGAAACTACAATACAGCCCTGGATTCAGCAAACTCTGAAAAGTGGACTCTGCTAGCTTCAGAAAGGCAGGAAACAAGTGTAGGATAGCTTTTTTTTAAGAAGTTAAGGCAGTTAAAACAAAATGATAACTTTAAAGCACAGAAAAAAGTTATCACACTTGAGTGTGTAGTCTGCAACAGTAAAAACAGTTTGAATTCTCAGAAAAAATATTTTAAAGTGCAAAACAGTAAATGCAATTAAATAGTTGCAATATGCTTTTTAGTATCAAGGAAGATGCACACAGGTGGATTATATCTTATGTAGCAGGGCCAGTCTGAAGGAGATTGGAGACTGTAAAGTGGTGGCAGGGGAAAGTGTAGTTAGGCAGCATAGGATGGTGGCTTGTAGGATGACATTGGTGATCAAGAATAGGAGGATGAGTGTGAGGGCAGCACCAAGGATCAAATGGTGGAAATTGAAAAAGGGTAATTGTGAGGTGGAGGTCAGGGAAGAGTTAAGACAGGCACTGGGTGGCAGTGAAGAGTTACCGAATAGCTGGGTAACTACAGCAGAGCTAGTAAGAGAGATGGCTAGAAAGGTGCTTGGTGTGACATCTGGAAAGAGGAAGGAGGACAAGGAGACCTGGTGGTGGAATGAAAAAGTACAGGAGAGTATACAGAGAAAGAGGTTGGTGAAGAAGAAGTGGGATTTTCAGAGAGATGAAGAAAGTAGACAAGAGTATAAGGAGATGTGGTGCATGGCAAAGAGAGAGGTGGCGAAGGCTAAGGATATAGGTTCATAGGTTCATACAAGGCTATCTGCCCTAGGGCATTTATAAGCCTAGCCAGAATGTGTTTGGCTTTCGCCACCCATTTTAAATTTATTTTGCTATGCCCTTTTTCAAGGTTAGTATACTGTGCCTCTGTCTAACAGTGACACAGAAGTGATACCCGGGGTAAACCTACGATCTCCCATCCACTCATCAAGATTCCTCTTGAAGATAGTCAATGAGGGACTCTGCCTAACCTGGACTGGGATTTTATTCCAGAGTGAAGGGAGCCTCTGGGTTATGAATCTGTCCCTCCAGCATGTCCTATTTATTTCAGTGCTGAGGTTCAAGTCTCTCGAGCGAAGCTCGATGGGATTTGGATTTTCTGAGGTGCAGCATGTCCATTAATTCTGGGTTGGACATGGCTTTATACGTCAGGCACAGATCGCCTCTGAACAGGCGGTATGCCACTGAGTAGAGCTGGGGTTTCTTTAACCGGGCAGCATATGGCATCTGTTTGAGCCCTTTGATCCTCTTGGTGAGGTACTTTTGTGGTCTTTCCAGTTGCTGCAGGTGTCTGGTAAGGTACATCCCAAAAGGGGCATTGTACTCAATTATGGGCCTGATGAGGGATGAGTAAAGAGGCACGATGACCTCCCCGATCTAGATGTGAATCCCTTCATGATTAGGTGGGCTATATAAAATGTTTTTCTAACCACTTTGGCCACGTGGTTGTCAAATGAGAGATTGCTATCAACTTGGGTCCCCAGGTCCCTAATTACTTCTTCTGTACTTAATGGATTACCACCTATGTGGTAATTTGTGGGCACTTTGTTTTTGCCAAAGGGATGACTATACACTTTTTGGCATTTAGCTTGAGGCCATGGCTCTGGCACCAGTTGTCTGTTTCTATGAGGCCCTTTTGGAGGATGCTTGTGTCGGCTGGAGAGTCGATTATGGCGCCCAGTTTGCAGTCATCTGCGAACTTGGTCAGCCACAGTCCTTCTGTGTTGGCCTGTACCTCTGAGAAATATATACCGAACAAGAGAGGTCCCAGGACTGAGCCTTGTGGGACACCATTTGTAACTGGTTTGGAGTCTGACATGGCTCCAACAATTCTAACCATGTGGGTTCTGTCCTTGAGCCAGTTTGCAATCCATCTAGTGACATAGGGGTTTATATTTAAGCTGGTGAGCTTATCTATAATGCCCGAGTGGGGTATTGTATCGAAGGCTTTTGCGAGGGCCAGGTAGGCTGTGTGGACCACCTTCCCCTCGTCAATGGCCTTGATGACTGTTTCAAAGAAATCAACCAGGTTTAAGAGGCAGGATCTGCCCTTAACAAAGCCGAACTGGGTAGGATCCAGTGTTTGTAGGTCCCCAATATCTTTATTTATGAGGTCCATGATGATCCTTTCCATAGCTTTGCAGACCAAGCTAGTCAGGCTTATGGGGCGATAGTTTCCAGGATCCGTTGAGGCACCACCTTTATGGAGAGGGACCACTGTTGCTGTACGCCACTCTTTGGGCACATATCCTGTAGTAAGGCTGAGATTGAACAGTAGTTTTATGTTTGGGTTTAGCTCTTCTTGGAGTTCATGTAGGACGCAGCCGGGACACCATCTGGTCCCATTGATGCTGTGTTTTTGCTTTGGAGAGGGCGGCTCTTACCTGAGCATCTGAGATGTCAGGGGCAGCACTCTGCTGGGATAGATATTTGCCCTTTTGGTGGGAGAAGTTTGCGCTGAACCTGTCAGCTAGGATGTTGGCAATGTCTGTGGGTTCAGTGTATTTTTTGTCATTTTGGACTAATTCTGAGCATATCTGGGAATTACCACCCAGGTTCCTAACATAACTAAAGAAAGCCTTGTGATTATCCTTAGTGTCCTGTGCAATTTTTCTCTCGAAGCTGGCCTTAGACAATTTTATGTGTGCCCGTAGTTTTTTGCTAATACTGATCAGTGATGCCTTCCCTTTTTTAGTAGCTTCCTCCTTCTATTGTATAGTTTGTTTATGGCTGGGGTCCACCAGACAGGACGTCTGCCTTTGGAGGATTGGGTCTTGGTTTTATTTGGGATCGCATGATCCATGCATTCCTGAAGGTGTTCATAGAATGCGTTTATAAAGGATTCTGCGGTCTGGGCCGTATTTTCCACATCCATATGGTGTATGAAGAGTTGTATGAAAGGCTGGACACTAAGGAGGGAGAAAAGGACCTGCACCGATTGGCTAGGCAGAGAGACCGAGCTAGTAAAGATGTGCAGCAGGTAAGGGTGATAAAGGATATTGAGGGAAACGTACTCACACACGAGGAGAGTGTGTTGAGCAGATGGAAAGAGTACTTTGAGGGGCTGATGAATGAAGAGAATGAGAGGAGAGAAGGTTGGATGATGTACGGATAGTGAATCATGAAGTGCAGTGGATTAGCAAGGAGGAAGTAAGGATAGCTATGAAGAGGATGAAGAATGGAAAGGCTGTTGGTCCAGATGACATACCTGTGGAAGCACAGAGGTGTTTAGGTGAAATGGCAGTGGAGTTTTTAACTAGATTGTTTAATGAAATCTTGGAAAGTGAGAGGATGCCTGAGGAATGGAGAAAAAGGGTTTTGGTACATATTTTAAGAATAAGGGTGATGTGCAGAGCTGTAGTAACTACAGAGGGATTAAATTGATCAGTCGCAGCATGAAGTTATGGGAAAGAGTAGTGGAAGCTAGGTTAAGAAGGGAGGTGATGATTAGTGATCAGCAGTATGGTTTCATGCCAGGAAAGAGCACTACAGATGCGATGTTTGCTCTGAGAGTGTTGATGGAGAAGTACAGAGAAGGTCAGAAGGAGTTGCATTGTGTCTTTGTGGACTTAGAGAAAGCATATGACAGGGTACCTAGAGAGGAGTTGTGGTAGTGTATGAGGAAGTCGGGAGTGTCAGAGAAGTATGTAAGAGTGGTACAGGATATGTATGAGGGTAGTGTGACAGCGGTGAGGTCTGTGGTGGGAGTGACAGATGCATTTAAGGTGGAGGTGGGATTACATCAAGGATCAGCTCTGAGCCCTTTCTTATTTGCAATGGTGATGGACTAGGTTGACAGATGAGATCAGATAGGAGTCCGTGTGGACTATGATGTTTGCAGATGACATTGTGATCTGTAGTGAGAGTAGGGAACAGGTGGAGGAGACCCTGGCAGAGGTGGAGATATGCTCTAGAGAGAAGAGGAATGAAGGTCAGCAGGACTAAGACAGAATATATGTGTGTGAATGAGAGGGAGGATAGAAGAATGGTGAAGATGCAGGGAGTAGAGGTGGCAAAGGTGGATGAGTTTAAATACTTGGGTTCAACAGTTCAGAGTAATGGTGAGTGTGGAAGAGAGGTGAAGAAGAGAGTACAGGCAGGATGGAGTGGGTGGAGAAGAGTGTCAGGAGTGATTTGTGACAGACGAGTACCAGTAAGAGTGAAAGGGAAGGTCTACAAAAGGGTAGTGAGACCAGCTATGTTATATGGGTTGGAGACAGTGGCATTGACAAAAAAGCAGGAGTCAGAGCTTGACTTGGCAGAGCTGAAGATGCTAAGATTTGCACTGGGTGTGACAAGGATGGACAGGATTAGGAATAAGTATATTAGAGTGTCAGCCCAGGTTGGAAGGTTTGGAGACAAAGCCAGAGAGGCAAGATTACATTGGTTTGGACATGTGCTGAGGAGGGATGCAGAGTATATTGGGAAAAAGATGCTAAGGATGAAGCTACCAGGCAACAGGAAAAGAGGAAGGCCTAAGATAAGGTTTATGGATGTGGTGAGAGAGGACATGCAGGTGGTTGGTGTGACAGAGCAAGATGCAGAGGACAGGAAGAAATGGAAACAGTTGATCCACTGTGGTGACCCCTAACGGGAGCAGCCAAAAGAAGAAGAAGTATCAAATAAATGCTAAAAACTGGGCATTTAGGTGGAATTAACAATTACTACCAAGAAACAAGCCAAAAAAGTAATTAAATCAAAGCAAAGTCTCTCTTTTCTCCTTCTGCTGCTGTAGGACTCTGCAGGTCACCTGGGCAGGTTCTTGCTGAGCTGGTACAAGTGCAAAAAATATGCAAATGTGGGTTTTTATAGCAGAAAGATGAAAGGGATAGAAATTAGCCCAAAATGACCAATAAACTACAAATTTTGCGCTGAAAACCACTCCTCCAGGGACAGATAAGCTGCTCTAAGCTCCCCACTCTCACTGGTGAACAGAGAAACTTCCTTCTATCCAAATAAGGTATGGATCAACACAGAAACTACAATACAGCCCTGGATTCAGCAAACTCTGAAAACTGGACTTTGCTAGCTTCAGAAAGGTGGGAAACAAGTGTAGGATAGCTTATTTTTTTTTTAAGAAGTTAAGGCAGTTAAAACAAAATAATCACTTTAAAGCACAGAAAAACGGCTATCCACTTGAGTGTGTAGCCTACAGTAGTAAAAACAGTTTAAATGCTCAGAAAAACAATTTTAAAGTGCAAAACAGTAAGTAAGTAAGTAAGGACTCTGCAGGTCATCTGGGCTTGTTCTTGCTGAGCTGTTATACAGTCCTTCTGCCATTAGTATATCACAGCTATCAACTAGATGTGCAACTGATTCCAATTCTGTTTTACAAAATTATGTTTGTCTGTTTCTCCCACATGTTCAATGGAATTTGTAAACCAACATGTACATATTCCATCTTGGGCCACCAATATTAAACTTTTGTCTTTCGTTTAAATTTACCTCTCCTTAACCATTCTTGCATTTGATCATGATCAACATGGGTTATTCCAAGAGTTTTCTGTGCTTGCAACTGTGTTTATGCATTTTCCACATTTCTTGCTTTCTCATCTGATCCTTCACCTTATATTCTTTCTTCTGCTCTTTGGCACATTCAGTTGCTGCCTGATTTTTATCTATTTCTGCTTTGATTTCCATTCTGTCTTGACACTGATATGCTTAGACTTATTATCCTTGTGTTTTAAAACTTTCACTATATTTGGGTCTTGTGAGGTCAGCAGATATTTATGCAGTCCCACGATTGCAGATCTATACATGTAACCAATTTTGAGGAGGCCCATACCTTCTTCAGAACAGAGAATATATAGTCTTGGCATACACTGATTTTTAAAAATCATTTGATAAGCATAAAATATCCTTTTTTCCTGTCCAACTGATCCAACGTCTTTTGGGGCCAGTCGGTCACTTGAAAACTGTAAGCTAGGACAGGAAAAGTAAATTTGTTTATAACTTGGACTGTGTTCCTAGATGTCAGCACTGTTTTCATATTAATTTTAGTCTTCTAAAATATTCCTTACTAAATTTTATTCACATTTGTTCATGTTTTATTGTTGATCCTTCATCACTTCCCAAATGTTTATATACTTCCTCTTGTTCAAGTTCTTTTATATTACATTCCTGCCCCAGGCTGATGTTGTCTTGGTGTTGCAGCTTTCCTGTTTTAAAGGTTGCTTTTGCACATTTATCAAGACCAAATGACATTCTTATATCATGGGAAAAAGTTTTGACCACTTACCGTTGTGCTTTCAGTTCCTCATCTGATGAACTATACAGTTTTAAATCATCCACAAAAATAAGATGATAAATCTTTACACTTTATTGTGTTCTGGGAGCCAAATTGTAGCCATGACCTAATCTGTTAAGTAGACAGCTTAGTGGGTTAAGGACAAGACAAAAGATAAGCAGTGGCAAAGAGTCACACTGGAATATCCCCCTTTGAATTTTTATCCCTGAAATAAAAATGTGTCCTTTATCATGGCTTAACTGCAAAGTGGTTTGTCACTGTTTCATGGTCATGGTAATGTAATCAATCAGTGTAGGGTGTTATCTTATACATTTTAAGCACTCTTTTATCCATTAATGTGGACTACTGTCAAATGATTTTTTGTAGTCTATCCATGCCACACTTAGATTCTTCCCCTTTTTCCAGTTCTACATTATGACTTTATTTAACAACAAATGATCCTTTGGCCCATATGATTTTCTTTTGTTACCCTTTTGTTCTCTTGCCATGATTGAGTTTCCCTCTAAATGACTATAAACTCTGTCAGCATCAATTCCAGTGTATAGTTTATATGTTGTTGGAAGGCAATTTATTGGTCTATAGTTTTTAGGATAGCCTGCAGGTTCACTCTTAAGTAGGAGTATTGTTTTTCCTGTTGTTAGCCAGGTTGGTGTCTGCTCATGGTGTGCATATAAATAGTTCTTACTCTGGGCTAAATCTTCATGTAAAGAAGTTAATTATTTTAGCCAGAAGTTAGGTTCTGCATCTGTGCCTGGGGTTTTCCAATTAGGAGCTTTTCTTAACTTTGTTTCAATTTCTCTGGCCATTACTTCATCCCATTTTATATCTTGTACATGGGATGTTACCACTGTAAGTAGTATTATGAAGCATGATGACCACAAACTTCCTTGCTTTGGAATGTTTCCATAGTCTAGGTTTCCATCAACATTAACATGCTTGGTCTTTCATGTGTTTCATAGTCATTTACAAAATGTTCATGTCTTCCCCAAAATTACTGCAGAACATTAGGCTCAGTCAAGGCTGCATGTGTTAACAAGCATGATACAATAGACAAATGGGACTGTATTGGTAATATACACACATAAGGCGATGCATTAAATATGACACATACATGTCTGCTTTTGATGTATTGAATAATGTACTGCAAATATCATGAAACATTTGTTAGTCATGAAAACATAAAATATTAGCATAACAAAGTTCTGTTCTGCATTTCATCACAATCAGGCCAGTTTTGTCTTTGTATACTCCTTATTGATATGAAGCTGGCACTGAGCATTGTTGAGTACTACTAATTCCTATGCTAAGCTCAATACCTCAATGTATGATTACACATACGCTAATACTTTGCCATCAGCTGTGCAAATGATCTTATCAGCAGTGCCTTCAGGAATAGATTTTGAAAAACTAAAAGTACTGTTAGTGTGCTGGGTTGTATTATTTCTCTATGTGGTAATCTCAGCTGCTCTACTCAGACTTATGAGGAATTCCCTGTGATGTTGACTGAACATTTTGTAAAGTTATGTCTGCACTGCAACACTTACACCTGGAACCATGCAATGGTATGGAACCTTTTCAGACACACTTCATCAATGGTTTTCAGCAGTGCATTATCATATTTCTGACTTGTCTGCTTGGATTTAAACTGTACCTGAGGTATCTGAGCAATATGTTGTTACTCAGAACATTGCTCTTACTCTTGCCTATCACCACACATGCCTTTTCATCCAAACCTGTGACCCTTATCTGCAACACACTGAGGTTGTAATCCTTACAAATGTGCATTGCCACACGTTTCAATTCAGACTTCTGTGGTGCTTGTGATTAATACTGTGTTCTAGATTGTATAACTAGATAGATAGATAGGTATGTGGTGTAAATCTCACAGTGATGAGTATGTGTGTGTGTGTGTGTGTGTCTGTGTGTGTGTGTGTGTGGCCCAAGTGTCAGGTACATGTAATTTTATCAATAGATGTGCTATATCTACTTCCACTCAAGAGAAGCATTTAAACTGGAAAAAGGACTCCCCTCTCCCATTTTTAACACCACCAACTTCTCTGCACCATCACACTCATGAGGTCATCCTGTAAAAAGTGTACTCTCACACTATAAAAGTTAGACTTCTCCTGTGGCACTTGCAATTAATATAGTGCTCTCTAGGTTGTGTAACTAGAGAGGTAGGTGGTTCAAATCCAGCATTGCGTAAATAGTGTGACTGTGTGCACTGTCACATACAATTGGCTCTGTTGCAACCCACATTACTTACATTTCCACTTAGAATACATATTTTCAGTGGCTGAGGGCCTCCCTATACATTACTAGCATGCCCAGATAAGACACAGTTTTGGAAACACACTAATTCCATAATGATTTCAAAACTTCATTATCTCACAACTGTAATACAGCTTATCCTGTGGCACTAGTTGTTCATGCTATGCTTTGTAGACAGTGTAAATACATAGGTAGTCAGTTTGAATCCAGCACTGACTGTAAAATTTATGTTACTACACTGAAAGGTAGTCTGTACCATTGCTTAATGAAGACAATTGAGATAGTTCAATCTGATATGACATTCCTTTTACTTCATATGAAGTAAACATCTAGTATAACAATGAAAGATACACATGTAACAAAACCATACTTCAGCTTGCAGCATCAAACTGTAAGAATCAAAAGTCTCTCATACAAAAGTACGAAGTCTAATTATAGTCTCTTTTCTGCCTGTATCAACAGTTTAGCGAATTTGCCAGAATAACAAGTCTTTCTTTTGAAGCTGGTCTGCTGACAGTTTGTTTTCCATACCTCACACGTTCTGTTCTGGAAGAATAACTCCTCGGCCTTGCTCTTGTGCTTATCTTGCATGTCCTGTTGAGGAAACACAGCTGCATACAAGAGTTCATCTTGCCCTGCTTGTAGATAGAGAATTTCACAAACTGCATAGTTTATAAAAGATAAAATATTTTACTTCTAACTTCTGATAACAATCAATGCCAAGCCATATGCTTTTTGCCAAGAGTTTAAACTAACTGCTCTCTGTACTACACTGAAAAGCAGAGTATTTATTTTACATTTTCAAATAAATCCACTGAAAGCCATTTTAACTTGTTCACTGCTGAAAGCAGGATATTTAAAATCTCACAATTCCCTCTTTTCAAATTAAAAGGCAGAAAATTACTGTTCATTTTTTACTTCAGTTGCACACATTGAAACCTTTTCCAATTTATGTTAACCATCATGATTTGCTGGACTCTGTAAGTTTTTCGCAAATGACAACTTAAATAGCAATTCCATATAGTTAATATGACTACAATGCCTAAAACTACTACTAGAGGATGTGTTGACCAATTTAACATTTTTTTCCTGATGTGGACCAACCAGTAAAGATATCCCACCAATTATGAGCAGTGTTTTTTTTGGTCTTTTCAGCCAAATTAAGTAATTTATATTTTGCAATGATGCTCAATGCCTCATAATACAGAATACTTTTATTTCTTTTTTCCAAATACTCTCTGAGAATATTGGTATTGTTCATTATTTTTCCTAAATTATCCAAAGATACAGATATATTGGAAAGCTGTATTTAATCATAAGTCTAATTTATGGAAGTATTCACTTCTATGGTTTTACTAAACACATAGCTCTGATTATTCCATTTAAGGAAATCAACATGTGATAAACATCCTACAAAAGGTAATTTTAAATTATGACCTACAATGGGCCACTTACATAAGTTAACAGAATGCTGCAGTAAGCATGGTTCATAGACAGGTGAATGCTGTCCACAAATTAATCCATTTTGAGTCTGTGTACAATACTCAGTTTTATGTGTTTTTCCTCTCATATCTATATAATTACCTTCAAATTGTGGCAACCAGTACTCATATTCTTCTGGAACTAGAAATGTCATAGGTAATACCGTAAATTGACACATAACAGTGGTATCAATAACATTATAATGTGAAAAATGTCCTGTGCAGTATTGCGGAGTACAGTATGTTACTTCAGTATATAATTTAATCCAATCTGTATCAGGTACCCATTTATGAAACAATTGTCACCAAACATTTTCATTCTGTAACATCAGTTCAATTTGTACATTAGTTTTTTGAATTTTTACATACAAAGATTGCATAGTGCATTTTGTCCAATTTACAAAAACTGTCATGTTACCATCAAATTTCAACTAATGTAACTGCATAGCATTATAATTGTTTAAAAACTGCTGCTGGTAGTTTATATTATGCAGGTGTGCCTCCCATATCTCTGGATTCCAAAATGCTTGTAAATGTACAATCTGAGAGATATCTTCCCCCACTGTTTTTAAACAATTAGTTAGAATTTTAATATCAGCTGCATTAATAACTCTAATGCCTGTGCCTAGGACTCCTAGCAGAGTATTATACCAAGCTCTTTTGAATTGGCATTTGCCTGGGTCAGGGAAGGTAATTTTAAAATGTATTACAACCTTTTAATACTGTCTGTCTACCTTTTTACAGGTAGAAGGGATTCTAACCAAATGGTCTGTATGAACAGAGTAGGTTTACCTGTTAATATTGATAGAACATATGCCTAATGTTTGCTGCCTGTAATGACTGTGGTATTAGTACATATACTTGTACCCACCTTCAGCTGGGGGTAATGTACCTGCAAAGTCAATTTGGATGGCATACTAAGGTCTCTCTGCTGGAGTAAACCCTTAGTAACTGTGTTTTTCCAATTGAGCATTAACCTGCAAACATATTAAGCATTCAGCATGCACTAAATCGCAGATTTTCTTTAACTGTGGATGCCGGTACTTGGTCTTTACAATGGGCCATAACTTTTGTGTACCCAAATGTCCCAATACCTGATGATTAAATTTTACTAACTGTCGTGCCTGTTGGTATGGTATATAAGGAAGACGAGAACTGTCTTCAAAACATTTTGCATAATATTACCCTGGACTGTCTCCTACAAGAGTACATTTCTCTAATTCTTCCTTCAGTCCAGAACTTAGTCTGAATCTGCAGCTTTTCTTCGTATTCCATCAAGTTCGATAAGTAATACTTATCTCCTGCTTTTACTGTAATTTACTTGACACTAAATAATGCCAACCATTTTGCAAAACACTGCTTGACTGACGTCATCAATTAGTTTATTTAACTGAGTCCTATTTACTAAGGCTTGTATGGCATAATATGGTGTCTGAACTATAATGTCTTTTGAAAAAACTGTTAAGTACTCAGTTTTTTTAAAATCCCAATAAATGGTGTTATCCCTTCTCAACATGTGTCAATTTTCTACTAAGAATGTAAAGTCTTTTTCATTTTAGCATCAGAGCCGTGAGGCCACTCCTGTAAAACAGAGAGTGTGTTGGGTCTAGTTGCTGCCTGTAACACAAAGGGACATGTTAACCTATTAGTTTTGTAGCCTTGGCCAATGCTGTCTTTAAATTACAAAAAGCTGTATTTTTCTTTGGTCTCCACTCCAGAAAGGGTAATTCTTTCTGGCTAGAAAGCATGTCATGACATGAATTGTACCTTTTTATTTTGAACCTTAAACCCTGCCTCCTGCAGTGTTTGTAGGACCTGTATCACTTTAGCTAAATGCTGTTCTTTTGTTTCAGACACAATTAGTGTATGCTTGCCCTTTGGCTGTTAGCTACCCTCCCTTTTTGTAAAGGGACCTGCATATTTTAACTGCATACCATAGCCCATGTACTGACTGTACTCGTAGTACTATCTACTTGCAAACAGATTATTAATGACACATATGCACAAGTATGACATCTTATTATAATTACCAAACAGGATTTTTGTTAAGCCATTTGGCCTGGCAACCAGTCTTGTTTTCTTGACCTTATCAGTTTCAGTACCAGTAACATTTTATGTTATGCAACATTCCTTGTAACTACCCATTCCAGCCTGGAAAGATTTGAATTTATGCACATTTTTTGCTTTCTTTCTTTCTGAGCATTCCAGATGCTTAACCCATAACTCCTTCAGCACTTACTCGTACCTTCAGTCATTCGTTAATATACTTGTAACTTTAACTTGCTTAACTATGCATTATATTTGCTGCACTCTAGATAAAAGGAAAATACATGCATGCCAGTCTTGTGACATCATGTGTTTACTGCGTTTAACTACTGTAGTAAATTATTTTCTATCAGCATAGTTAACTGCTGCTGCTTTAACTATTTACTAGCCAGGTTATATTTGTCAGCATTCTGTTCTGCTGGCTTTAAAGGTCTTATGCACTTCTGAAAAAGTGTTTACATATGTTGTCTGAACATTTTGAACTCACTCTGTGTCTTAGAAGTTTATTAAATCTGTTTGTCAGTTTACCATGAACCTTGTCTCTGTTCTTATCTGTTTTGTAATGTGCTTTTATGCCACTTTTTGCTGTATATAAGCCATGAAACGCTGAGGAATAACATTTCAGAAGCAACGCTTAAGTGTATCATTGCATAAATGTAATCATGTTATTAAAAATACCCTCCTGTTCATCCCACTTAGGGAGAGATTATATACTATCAAGTTATGATGATTATTGTATCTTATTTTAATTGATATGGTTGATTTTATTCTAGTTAGTTTATAACCATATAGTTTGGGTGAGACATTTTAACAGCAACATTTTACCTTTAAAAAAATTTTTTTGTATTGAGATCAATTGCACACAATTGATTAATTGAATGGAAAAGGCGGTATTTTGTAGTATTTAAATGCAAGTGAATTTGTGTCAGATGTTCTGATGAAATCTAGCTTATCTAGATGAAAGCGCTCAACCCATTTTACTTTATCTCCGTTGTACTTGTCTACAATTAAAGAACAGATCTGTGGTTTACCATTTATTCCTGGTATTTTTTCAGCCTTTTGTGGGCTGAATGGATTGAGTTCCCTTTCACCTTTCTTTAACTAAAATCACAGTCTCCCACTACCACATTAGGCATATTTACTTTAACATAACTGAACTTCCTCAAACACTTCTTTCATTTACATTTGTATATGTATACACCAGTACTACTAGTCTAAACAATATCTGTCCCTTTCTTACATCGCACACTAAATCTCTCCCTGCCACCCACCACCATTCTCTAATATTTTAATATCTTCATTTATCGTTATACTGCAATACCTGAACCTGTATAATTCCCTGTAATCTAAAACACTTTTTTTCCCGCATCATTTCATATTCCATCCTTTAACTCTTATCTATACATCTTAAATAAAGCAAGAAAGCATCTACCTCTACATTTATTTATTCACACCATTCAAGCACCATCATTCTTCTAACATCATTGTTCATGCTATTCATATTCAGTGATGCTGTACTTAACATTAACCTTCTTCCTTTTTTGCATTTTTCCAGTTCATCTTTTGGCCTCCCTATTCTCCTCCTCACCCTTCCTGCAATAGAACCTTCTACTTTTTTTTCCTGATTCAGAACTCATATTTCTCTCTCTTCTTCTTTTGTCTCTAATACTCCCAAACCTGTTTTCCATCTCTATATATGCTTCTTTTTCATGTATTAGTTTCAGGACTTCATCTAGTGGATACTTTTCTACACTTTTACCTTATAGCTCTTTACCCCCCATCCTTTTCATCATTTCCTTCCACCCTTTCTTGTGTAAAAACATGTTCTTCCCCCTTAGTTTCTTCACATTGCCTTTCTTTATTAATTAGTGAACAATCAAACCAAAAACGCTCCTCTCTTCCACATTTACTACAATATGGTTTACAGCTTATTTTCTGGAATGCCCAAACTCCCCACACTGCACACATCTTCTTTTTGTGCAATCCTAGATTAAATGTAATTCATCCCTTTCAAAAAAAGCAAAGAAACAAAACAAACAAACATATAAACAAACAAAAAACATTCTTTTGGCTGCCCAGTGGTGCAGCAGATAGCAATGACACATTGACACCTAACAGCAAGAGGTTCTCCAGTTTGATTCTTGGCTGGGGGGCTTTCTGTGCAGAGTTTGCATGTTTTCCCTGTGTTTACATGGGTTTACTTGGGGTGCTTTGTCTCCTCCCACATTCTGAACACATGCAGTAGGTGGATAGGCTCTTTAAACTGGCCATAGGTGAGAGTGCATACAAGTGTGTGGTATTTAAGAATAACTGAGGCAGGGCTAGCCACTCGTCTATGTGACCCTTGGCTCTAGATGATTATCTCTGCTGAAGCAACACCCCAACCCCTTGTGCAAATATGTGAAAAAAAGGTTGTGGATAGATGGATGGCTACCCCAAGTACTTAACATTCCTCTTTACTATTGTCATATTTAGCACACACAGCAACTTGTTATTTTCTGTTTGAAAGTTACATACATTTCCCATCCTACAGTCCATACTTTTCTGATATTCGCAACTTTTTTAAATATCATACATATCCTGATATAAGCTTAGAAAAACATTTTTAATTCATTTTCTTCTGCCACAGTCATTCTTAATTGTAACAGTTTTCTTTTTAATGGCTCAGTTACATTTTGATAAACATAGTCCTTCCAAGGAGCTATATTACATTTCCTTTCACTTTCATTAACATTTTTTCTGTTAATGCAAATGTCTCAAAAATTATTTTACAAAAAGGTTCAGTTCTTGTATATATTTATGCCCTAATATCAGACAGAATGAATCCTAAAAGCATAACAACATTGTATAAAACACAGTGCCTGTTTATTTGCTGTTCACAGTTATATTATAACAGTTTTCTTTTTAATGGCTCAGTTACATTTTGATAAACATAGTCCTTCCAAGGAGATATATTACATTTCCTTTCACTTTCATTAACATTTTTTCTGTTAATGCAAATGTCTCAAAAATTATTTTACAAAAAGGTTCAGTTCTTGTATATATTTATGCCCTAATATCAGACAGAATGAATCCTAAAAGCATAACAACATTGTATAAAACACAGTGCCTGTTTATTTGCTGTTCATACTTTGTTTTCACCCTCACAGCAGGCCTTTCGAATCATATTTCTTTCTGAATTACACTTTCCAATTTCTTTTTCTCCATCTCATGCCTATTTTCAGCCTCCATCTTAGATTCAGTGATCACCAGTAATATCACTCTGGCATCACCTAGTGATCACCTCACAAACAATCCTCCAAACAGCATGGGAAGTTCCCTGGTTAATTGGTACATTCCTGTAATCATTTAATAACATCTTGGGTCACACATGAAAATATGACATTGTTCTCATTGTTCAAACCCAGGCAAAAAATGAAAATAAATAAATACTTAAAAGATCTATGCTACTCAACGCCAGAAGTCTAAACCTCAAGATGCATGCACTCGAAACTCTCCTTAGCATGGAAAACATCGATATTTGTGCAGTAACAGAAACCTGGTTCAAGGCTCCCGAGAGCACCCCAGCACTACCAGGTTATACCTCATACCATGCTTTTCGGCCCCAAAACTTGGACCGAACCAGAAAAGAAAGGGGAGTATCAATATTCATCAAAGATACCCACACCTCCAGGTTGGTGGCACTGCACGAAGCATCAGAGACTATCCATGTGCAACTAACAGTGGGTAAAACTGCCTTCCAGTTTATAGCCGGCTACAGACCACCCTCCCAAACCCAGGAACCCCACTCAGCCTTCCTGAGAACACTGGAAAATATGAAGGTCCAAACACCATTATATTGGGCGACTTCAACTACCCAAACATAGACTGGGAGCATTACTCTAGCTCCAACACCCTAGCTCAAAGGTTCCTAGAATTTATAAACTCAAATGCTATGGAACAACTTGTTACCACTCCCACAAGAGGGGAAAACATACTGGACCTGATCATCACCAACATGGGGACTCTATGCTCCAGACCAGAAGTGTATCCCTCACTGGTAAGATCAGATCATAAACTAATCTCACTGGATATTCACATCCCAACCCCACCCCCTGCCCAAAAAAACACAGTGAAAAACTTCTCTAAAGCAAATTTCACACTCCTCAAAACTGAGGTGGAATCCTTCAAAGCCCCTGGGCCTGTGGAAAATACGGCCCAGACCGCAGAATCCTTTATAAACGCCTTCTATGAACACCTTCAGGAATGCATGGATCATGCAATCCCAAATAAAACCAAGACCCAATCCTCCAAAGGCAGATGTCCTGTCTGGTGGACCCCAGCCATAAACAAACTATACAATAGAAGGAGGAAACTACTACATGATAGAGCAAAATCCCAAAAAGGGAAGGCATCTCTGATCAGTGTTAGCAAAAAACTACGGGCACTCATAAAATCGTCTAAGGCCAGCTTCGAGAGAAAAATTGCACAGGACACTAAGGAGAATCACAAGGCTTTCTTTAGTTATGTTAGGAACCTGGGTGGGAATTCCCAGATATGCTCAGAATTAGTCCAAAATGACAAAAATACACCGAACCCACAGACATTGCCAACATCCTAGCTGACAGGTTCAGCGCAAACTCCCCCCCCCCCTCCTCACCAAAAGGGCAAATATCTATCCCAGCAGAGTGCTGCCCCCCCCTGACATCTCAGATGCTCAGGTAAGAGCCGCCCTCTCCAAAGCAAAAAACACAGCATCAATGGGACCAGACAGTGTCCCGGGCTGCGTCCTACATGAACTCCAAGAACAGCTAAACCCAAACATAAAACTACTGTTCAATCTCAGCCTTACCACAGGATATGTACCCAAAGAGTGGTGTATAGCAACACTGGTCCCTCTCCACAAAGGTGGTGCCTCAACGGATCCTGGAAACTATTGCCCCATAAGCCTGACTAGCTTGGTCTGCAAAGCTATGGAAAGGATCATCATGGACCTCATAAATAAAGATATTGGGGACCTACAGATACTGGATCCTACCCAGTTTGGCTTTGTTAAGGGCAGATCCTGCCTCTTAAACCTGGTCGATTTCTTTGAAACAGTCACCAAGGGCATTGACGAGGGGAAGGTGGTCCACACAGCCTACCTGGACCTTGCAAAAGTCTTCGATACAATACCCCACTCGGGCATTATAGATAAGCTCACCAGCTTAAATATAAACCCCTATGTCACTAGATGGGTTGCAAACTGGCTCAAGGACAGAACCCACATGGTTAGAATTGCTGGAGCCATGTCAGACTACAAGCCAGTTACAAGTGGTGTCCCACAAGGCTCAGTCCTGGGACCCCTCTTGTTTGGTATATATTTCTCGGAGGTACAGGCCAACACGGAAGGACTGTGGCTGACCAAGTTCGCAGATGACTGCAAACTGGGTGCCATAATCGACTCTCCAGCCAACACAAGCATCCTCCAAAAGGGCCTCATAGAAACAGACAACTGGTGCCAGAGCCATGGCCTCAAGCTAAACGCCATAAAGTGTATAGTCATCCCCTTTGGCAAAAACAAAGTGCCCACAAATTACCACATAGGTGGTAATCCATTAAGTAAGGAAGAAATAATTAGGGACCTGGGAACCCAAGTTGATAGCAATCTCTCATTTGACAACCACATGGCCAAAGTGGTTAGAAAAACATTTTATATAGCCCACCTAATCATGAAGGGATTCGCATGTAGATCAGGGGAGGTCATTGTGCCTCTTTACTCATCCCTCATCAGGCCCATAATTGAGTACAATGCCCCTTTTGGGATGTACCTTACCAGACACCTGCAGCAACTGGAAAGACCCCAAAAATACCTCACCAAGAGGATCAAAGGGCTCAAACAGATGCCATATGCTGCCTGGTTAAAGAAACTCCAGCTCTACTCAGTGGCATACCACCTGCTCAGAGGCGATCTGTGCCTGACGTATAAAGCCATGTCCAACCTGGAATTAATGGACATGCTGCACCTCAGAAAATCCAAATCTCATCGAGCTACGTGCTTGAGAGACTTGAACCTCAGCACTGAAATAAATAGGACATGCTGGAGGGACAGATTCATAACCCAGAGGCTCCCTTCACTCTGGAATAAAATACCAGTCCAGGTTAGGCAGAGACCCTCATTGACTCTCTTCAAGAGGAATCTTGAAGAGTGGATGGGGGATCGTAGGTTTACCCCGGGTATCACTTCTGTGTCACTGTTAGACAGAGGCACAGTATATTAACCTCGAAAAAGGGCATAGCAAAATTAATTTAAAATGGGTGGCGAAAGCCAAACACACTCTGGCTAGGCTTATAAATGCCCTAGGGCAGATAGCCTAGTATGAACCTATGAACCTATCTTTTGTACCATCACAGGATGAACACCTACACAAATACTCACCACCAGAATTTGAAACCGCTGACATATTAATAAACAATTTTGCAGAGATGGATTTATTTTGCAATTGTTGCACCATCTAAGGACTGAGTTACCCATGCAAGCTAAGCAAAATGACACGTTTCTCTCCGTCAGGACTAACCTGAATGACTGATTGGGCAGGCAAACATTTATTCATAGTCTTGTATATTCTGACTTCATAGAAGTGGTGCATACACATCTTGAGGTTTGTATTTCACAAGGTGCACACGATATCAGATTTACCAGCCTTATAGTTAATAATTGTTTTTAGTTTATTTTACATTGGATGGGCTGTGTCACATGTTTTTATTGCTGCTACTATTTATTTGAATGGATGATTTGTTATGTTAGCACTGAAGAAGGGGAAACCTGAAAGCTTTGCTGTCGTTGAAAATAAAGTGGAGAGAATTTAACTGAGCGTTTCTGTTATCCTTTTGTTCTTTGTTTGGCTCTATGGCTCGTATTGGATACAGTTTGCCACAGTAAATGTATTTTTTTCTGCTTGAACTTTAATTTTGTTGATACCTTACTGTGGGTGCTCTTTTATAAGTGAAACACAGCCCTTTTTGAGAAGTTGTCTGGAAATAATGGCTTTGTCTTTTTTATCTACACGAAGCCAAGTTGGGAGAGCAGAAACTATGAGCTCCCTTAAGGAAATACTATGTAAAGAGAATAACCCACTGCTAGCCTTTATTGGTTCTTCGGATTCTAGTGGTGAGGTTGTCTTAGCTCGAGGAACTGATGACCTGAGTAAAAGCATGCTGCAATTGGAGAAGAAGGTACAATCTTATAAGCGTTTGCAGTGGCAGCGCTTAAGCTTTTTAACATATTTGGAGCTTGGAGTAGTACTGTGAGGTCTACGGATCTTAAAAATGCCTAGTTATGGTGACTTCACTCCCGA
The DNA here is from genome assembly GCF_019279795.1 of Protopterus annectens. Classification (NCBI taxonomy): domain Eukaryota; kingdom Metazoa; phylum Chordata; order Ceratodontiformes; family Protopteridae; genus Protopterus; species Protopterus annectens. The sequence continues at coordinate 248,809,882 of NC_056749.1, forward strand.
GCTATTAGCAAAGTGGCAGCAGCTGAACCTTACACTTAGCGCGGACTACATGTCTGTGATGAACGAATACTTAAGTAAAATTGAAGGAGATCTCATGGGTGAGATTGACCAGCTCGAAGATAAAATTACTTCAAATGCTTCCTTTCATTTGGTGTCTTCTGGCTTCCAACAGAAGTTAGAAAGGTTGTCTAACTTTGATAAAAGCCAGAAATCCTATAAAAGAAGAATATTGTTGAGAGACATTAAGGATTTTAAACTGGGCCATATTTTCTCTTGACCCAGAAAGACTGGAAATGTGGATGATTCGAAGTTAAAAAAGAGCCATTTAGACAGGTTAGATAGCTTCTCGTCTGAAGAAGAAACAATTAATGAAGACACTTTCATTTCTGTGGCAACAAACAATGAAATTGCAGCTAAGGAATTAGGGATGCGGAACGAACGGGGCCCGCCCAATCAGAGCTCTGTGGCTGCACAACCGGAAACTACTATACCGGTAGTAGTAGGAGAAGGAGAGAATGAAAAATCAGCCGTTAATTCTGGACAGAATGCCCAGTCATTTTTGAAGCAATTCAAAATACTCCAAATAACTTTGCGGGCCAAAATAAATACAAGGAACAGGTCAGGGTCCAGGCGGAGATCGATTCAAAGACCCGAGATCGTGAAGCGGAAAAATGACAGTCCGCTGATGAAAAACAAGATGGTACTTCAGAAATGAATACTTCTAACATTGTGAATTTATCTAGCTATGTACTAACAGACTTGGATGTTATAGTACTAAATAAAGGCCTGCAGTTTATACCTAGTAGGGATGGGGACATTGTAGATGCCTTGACAGATTTAAGACTGTTTGTCTGCAGATTGAGTCTGAAAGTTATTTTTAAAGATTCTCAGGTATGCAACAATCTTCCAAAATGTAAGAGAAGTAGTACATTTGTTCCACATAATAATCCTGTGTTAACAGCTTTTCAGGAGTTATGTGAATGTGATATTCGCAAAGCTTTTTTGAATAAGAATACACATAAGTATTATAATTTAAGTAAAGAAGAAAATGAGGCCCTGAAAAGGCTGGAGAACAATCAGGATTTGGTCATCAAGCAAGCAGACAAGGGGGGTGCTATTGTGCTATTTGATAAGTCACACTATATGTATTTAATGACATCTTTTTTGGAGACTGAAGAAGCTTTTAAACTGATAGATTTTGACACTGTGAGGAAATGCATTTCTAATGTGAATACAATGATGTATGAGTTACAGTTACATAATTATATAACCTTGGAACAGTTTAATTTTTTTCACTGTACATTGTCCGGTCTTGCCTATAATATACGGCTTGCCTAAGATACATAAGTCTATGAACCCCCCCCCCCCCGAGACCTATTGTCTCAGGGAGGGGATAGATAACTGAACCGTTATCTATGTATTTACAGGAAATATACTGAGTGGATATCTGCACTTATGTAAAAATTATATAAAAGACTCAGGAGATTTCCTGGAAAAATTGTATGTGTGGTTTGATCAACATGATGGGACTCATTTCTTCTCAGTAACTCTTGATATAAACTCTTTGTTTACCATGATACCGAATGAATATGGTTTGGAAGCAATAAGACTGTTTTTGAATCTTAAAACTGAGATGCATGCTAGACAGATAGAAAATATATGTGCAATTATTGATGTTGTACTTACTAATAACATATTTCTATTTGAGAATAAACCATACTTGCAAGTATCAGGGGTGGCCATGGGTATGCCCATGGCCAATACATATGCAAACCTTGTTTTGAACCAGTGGGAAGATCAGTATATATATAACTGTGGAGGGTTTATTAATTCTAAATTATTGTTCTACAAAGGCTTTGTTGATGACTGCTTCCTGGTTTGGAGAGGGAATGTTAATGAGCTGTTAGCATTTGTTGCATATTTGGACACCACCACTAGTTTTTTGAAGTTTAAGCTATCTTACTCAAATCAGTTAATCACTTATCTAGATATCAGCTTAATGAGAGACGAAAATGGCTTACATACGAGTGTCCATAGAAAGGAGGTGCATGCAAATAGATACACGCATCGGCATAGTATGCATGCCCCCCATGTTTTTAGGGGGATTGTGAAAAGCCAGCTGAGTAGAGTCAGCAGACTAAATACAACAGAATGTACCTTCCAAAGTCAGATGGAAGTAATGATGAGTGAATTTACTGATAGAGGCTATGATGGTCTTGAGTTAAATAGTATAGCGGATGAAGTTAGTAATGAAAGGCAGACTAGCCTGACCCCCTATTTTAGTAATAGGACTAATGTAAGGACTGACAGTGGGAGAGGTGCTAATAAAGTTAGATATATAATGAATTTTAATACTAAGTCTAAGGAAGTGGAAGCTATAATACGTAGAAAGGAATGTTTTAATGTCCATGCCAGAATTGAAGCATGTTATAGGGGAATCCCCTTTTTTTGCCCATAAAAATGAAAGGAATTTGAAACAGAGGCTGTGCTACATTTAGGTAAGATCAGGAATGAGTCACATAGACAAGGTACTTATTCTGTACAAATTGCAGTTGTTGTGCTGATATTATTACTGAAATTATATTTGCTCATCCGCTTACAAAAAATGTTTATAAATTTGAATGTTATGCGAATTGTAATACAGCACAGATTGTGTACTTAGCCGTGTGCCAAAACCGTTCTTGTTTTTATGTGGGAAAAAGTGCTAGAAGGTTGAAAGATCATATAACTGAGCATAGATCTGATATCAGAAGGAATATACCCACTAATGCACTGGCTATGCACATAAATGAGAAAAGTAGTGACCATATTTTTAAATTTAGGGTGATTAAGTTAGTATATAAGAGTACAAGAGGGGGTGATGTTAATAACATGCTTGAAAATATAGAATATGCTTGGATCACAAGGTTGCAAGCAGACATATATCCTGGCATTAATAATACGATAAGTATTAAACCAGTTCTATGCAAGAAGCAACAAAAATTGCATTAATTACATAAATTGATGTATTTGTATTGTGTTAATTATGTTTTAATTAATCATTGTTTTTAGTTTATTTTACATTGGATGGGCTGTGTCACATGTTTTTATTGCTGTTACTATTTATTTGAATGGATAATTGATTTGTTATGTTAGCACTGAAGAAGGGGAAACCTGAAAGCTTTGCTGTCGTTGAAAATAAAGTGGAGAGAATTTAACTGAGCGTTTCTGCTATCCTTTTTTCTTTGTTTGGTATGGTATGTGTAGCAAACCTCTTGCTACCATGTACACTTCTATTGCTTGTATCAAGCAGTTTGCAGAAAACTTTTTTTTTTGTTTTTGCTGCTCAACGTCGGAGCACCCGATCAGAGAACAGACCTTTACTTTTTTTGTTTTTTGCTGCTCATCTTAGGGGCGTTCAGGGGCTCCAGATTAGGGAATGCCACCAGGCTCTAAACATACTCTTCAAGCCACAATCCTTACATGTAACTACAATTAATGCAGCAGTTCCATAAAGTCAACATTCCACACTGTGTAATGCAAGTAATCAAATGATACAGTAAAAAAACAATTAATATACAAAAGCATCACAGTAGAAATAATATTATTATCTTCACCGGCTTCTTCCTGGGAGCTGCATGGTGCTTCAGCATGTACCTTGCACAGAGGTATTGTCCCTGGTTTCATACATATAGGGCTGTATTTGTCTCACTGCCCTGCAAGATAGTGTCTTACTTACAGAAACACCTGGCTGCTCCTTATCTGAATCTGAGATTATTTTAAAAATAAAAAAGTGGCACTTATTAAAAATACTGATTAATAAGTACAGCATAAAACATAAAGACCAATACACATTAACAAATATAATGCCTGTCAGGAAATTCCTTGAAAAAAGTATCTTTATTTTTGTATTATTTCCTGGCAATATTACCAATACTGCTAGTAATAACATTTATTTCCTTTCCTTAAATAAGCACATCTTCATTTGCTTTACAAAATAGTCAAAAAGTCAAGCCCTGTGCCTCACTTACAGCTTTGGCTTGATGCTTTATGTCACAAGGTGATAATCATGTCACCAAATAACAACCAACAAACCAAAAATATAATCTTTAATACCTCACACACAATGGCAACAACAAATAAGCAATTCCATAATTTACTGCTCAGTAAAACATCACATCAGTCCTATGCAACTTTTAGAAAGCAAAATGAAAACACTACCACCATTTACAACTGCAAAGCTTTGATTTACTAAATGTGGCTTTGCTCTTAATCTTTAAGGGCTATTAAGGTATAATAAATGAAAAAGAAGATAACGCAGGTATGGCTATATGTGGCTGACATACATGGATAAGGGGTAAAAACATGTGTGATTGATAGGAAGTGGCCATTAGATTTAGTCATAAGGGAGAATGGAATACTAGATGGATAGTGTGCATACTGCCAGAGGTAAGGCAACAATGCCAGTAGTGTAATAACTTCTGTATGCCTGATGTATGCTCCTTTTTGTGTAGAGTTTTAATGTGGGGTGCATGAACTTTTTGTGATTTTTATATTTTAAAGAGGAGTGTGAATGAAAGTATTACATAAAATCATGATAGTACACCTGGAAAGGAACACACTTGCATGTACATTCTGTGTTAGTAACACCGATAACTTCTTCTTTCAGCTTTTTCCTGGTTAGGGGTCGCCACAGCAGATCTCCTGTCCGCTCATGATTGGCAGTGGAGTTTTATGGTGTCAAATTGCCAGCCCAGTGCCCAACCTTCCACAGAAGCCACTCACACCTAAGTCCAATTTAGAGTGTCCAATCCACCTACAGCATGTCTTTGGAATGTGGGAGGAAACCGGAGCACCCAGAGGAAACCCACACGACCACAAGGAGGACATGCAGACTCCACACAGACGGCACCCCAGCTGGGGATAGAACTGGAGAACCTCTTGCTGTGAGGCGGCAATGCTAACCGCTGCACCACAATGACCATCCTAGTAAGACCACTAACATTTATGTAAAAATATTTTAAATGACACTCCAACAGCACAATTTTTCAAGTTAAAACATATCCACTTTCAAGAATGCAGATGTCATCACTAATACCACACTCTTTTGAACTTCACAGTGTGTAATCAAATTATGTGAATGAAAAATTTCTTTTATTTCATTAAAAGTGCATAAACTGTGAACAGTTCAGATTTGCAGACATTGCTTTAGACACAAACACTATTGTTTAATGAATGCTCCATCACATGAATAAGCTACACTTAACAACCGGTTCCAATTGATATATTTATTTTGTGTCATGAGTTTAACTGTTTTTGAAGACTGTTCCTTAGTTCTGTATAAAGAAAATATCCTTACCAGTTTTGTATAAAAGAAAAGCAACTTCGGTGTCAGAAACATTCTCATTTTATTCCAGTTCTTCCTGAACTGGAAGGTAAGCAATATTTATAAGGAAGACAAGAAACTCAGCATAAGGAAATATGAAACAATGGTTACTTACCAAAGTCAATAGCTACAGAGCCCTTATTCAAAGAAAATTTAGAGAAAATACTGCATGCCATAATAAAGCAATAATTCACATTAATTCAATAATGTATTCCATTAAAAAATAATTGAGAATGGTTCTTATAAGCATGAATGTAAGGGTAGGAATAGTCACAGATGTTGACATCAGTGAGTGAAAATATTCATATTTTCCCCTTTATCCAACTTTAGACTAACACACACACACACACACACACACACACACACACACACACACACACACACACACACACACACACACACACACACACAGTCATAAATGACATATGACATGCAAACCTAGAGGTAATTTGGAAGCTCACTATTTTGCTTAAAACATATCGTGATGTAGAAGGAAAGTGAGACACACCAAGTCAGAGATGACACGGACAAGGGGAGGATATGCAGGCTCCACACACAAAACAACTGAGTTTAGTGCCATGTGAGGCAGCAGTGCTAACCAGCTGTGCTGCCCTAAAGGTGACTCAGCTCGATGATCTTTTTGCAGTAATAGTCTATCGCACAAAGTGCTGTATCGCTTACTGCTTGAAACCATGTGGGCTGAGACCCACCTTATCTGTATTTGTTCACCACTGTAGTCACAAGACACCCATTCAACATTGCACAGAAGCTGCCAAATTGGAAACTAATTAAACACCCATGGCACTCATTAAATAGGCTGTATGAATAATACATTCATGGCATCAGCTATATCTCCCCAAAATGCAAAATTGTTAAGTAAATTATTCATGAAGAATAATGTAAAATTATCAGTAAAAAGAACTGTATAGAACTACTTCACTATACAAATGTTAGATAATAAATTTAACCACATGGCACCTGCTTATATTACATTTTAGGAAGCACGATTACTATTAAATTTTCTCCCTTTCTCATAAAAAGCTGCTCTTGTTTGTAAGATGTGGAACAGAGAGATTTATAAGTAAAATCTCTACATGCAGATGTTTGACAGGGAAGGTTTTGAACTCCAAATCCAACCACGGAAAACTTGAGCAGTCCAAACACTGGAACTTACGCTGTAAGTTCCAGTGTTTGGACTGCTCAAGTTTTCCGTGGCTGGATTTGTGGTTACCAAGTTTGCTTTGAGTTGAAAGGATTTGAACTCACTGGCTATAATGGCTGTCACAAGACAGGCAGTGAACTAGCATCAAACCCAGGTCTTCAAGCTAATTAAAATTCCAGATGCATAATTATTAGAAAGGATGATGCACCTGTTAAACTCAGTATGACTAATGCTGTAAAATAATCTGTGCTATATGACTTATCATATGACTTATCAAAATAAAAAAAATAGAAAATATAAGTATGTATTGATTAGTAGTTGGCCTGCACCCTTCTGGGACTGGAAGTAGCTGCGTATATGTCCCCTCTTCCTGGGTTGTACTAATTGCAGACTGACCATCATTCCTTCCTCATGATTGTGTTATACCATGTTTCTTTTGCTGAATATGCACATCTCCTTGTAGTTACTCATACATGCCTCTGTGGGTGGGACTGCCTATTTGCATTCTGTTTCATGTTTCCACAACTACCTTATGCCCTATTTTTTGTGCTATTTACTGAAGTAAGGCTTTTCAAAGCTGTCCAACATTACATTGTTCTGGTCTATTTCACTCATTATTCAAATGGGCAGTGAAATGTTGTGAGGGAAATTTATGGAGGAGAGTCAGGACCAAAACCTCTATGCCAAGGCCTAGTATGGTGCTGTCCATAACTTCACAGTGATGAAGGTCTTTCAGTTTTATAAACTATGTAAACAGGAAACAAACAGTGGTATTCTCAAACATGTTGCACCATTACAGAGCACCAGTACACAGTAGAAAACACATACCAGAGCCATAAACAATTTCAAACTCTGTGCAGCTACTGAGTAATTACTGCTGTGCCAGCAGGTACCAGGAATTGTACAAGTACAGAGTAGATACTCAGAGCAGGTCATGTGAACTTGGCAGCAATCCATAATGTACAAAACCTGTGGTGTCAATAGCTTGACCACAGCCAGAAAATACGGTTTAGCAAATGTGACTAACTGCACTTAAATGCAAACAGAAATCCCCAGCTGTACTGCAGAGCTTGTTTTACTCAGCTTAGTATATTGAGCAACAACTTTAGCAAGTCACATAGGAAAATGTGGCAGAATGTAACGTAAAAAACTGCACATTTACTGCATATTACAAAAGTGTGCCTTGCATGCAAACACTGTATAACAATCACACACACCTTTCAACTAACTGAAGACACAGCTCTCCCAATAGTGGGAGTTAAAGCTGCACCAGATCCCATCATTTCAATAGATGTAAATTATCTGTACACTGCAGTATTGGCTGATGAGTCTGGAATGCTTATGAATCTGTGCTGGCTGTGACTACATAGCAGTGATGGGAGAGTGCTGTATGCTATCTATTGTGATTCTGAGTAGTGTTTGCCTCTGATATTCTGTGAACGAAGCTGTGCTGGAAACTGCATGCAAGAAATTTTCTGCTTACAAACCAGTAAAGTGATACATAATTGCAGTGGCACAGAATAGGCCTTTGTGTTTAAGAAGCAGTTACAACACCCAGAGAGGACAGTGAGCAAGCATGCAGGAGAATATGAGATTATGGACTATAAAAAAATCGGTAATGGAATTTTACTGCCTATTATAATGCATGCTCAGTAGGCAGTCCTTCATGAGATATATTCTTAATACAATATATTACTTAGGAAAGATGCATTAATAGTAGCACCATAGTGTTACAATGATACTGACTGGTTATGTTCTAACTTTGCCGATTTTTTTTAGATACATAATTACTGCGGTGGTGGTGCTGTGGTAGCGTTGTCGCCTCACAGTTAGACGTTGCCCGTTCGATTCCCAGTTAGAGTGTCTTCTGTGTGGCGACATGCATGAATGGGCGTTCCTTCATTGAAGGTTGTGCGTTAGGTCCGGCAAGCCAGCACGTCAAAATCTACTGCCAATCATTAGCGGACCGGAGTTCCGCTGTGGTGGCCCCTAACCGGGAAAAGCCGAAAGAAACAAACAAACTCTCAGGACTGCTCTTTCTGTTTCAGTGGTAACAAGTATGTCCTCTGGACAAGTAGGAGAGAAGTGAATGCTATAAGTGCATAGTATGAATCAAAGTCATTCCACATACATTACACAGTGTGATACACAGTCAGAAGTGTAGAGCTGCACATACTGGAGTACTTATTTTTTTCTTTGCATTTTACCTATATGTTGATCAGGTAAACCCACTGGACACAACTGACTCTTTTCAGGAGTAACCTAGAAAGGGGGTGCTTTCTGGTTAAGTGTCTTGGTTGGAGTGTCACAGCGGGCAAAATGGTGGTAGGAAGTGAAGAAGGAAATAGCCAATGTGGACACAGAAAAGACAAGTTTTGTGATCAGAGATTCAGTCACAAAAGGAATTTAGTGTCTGGGCAAGTGGGAAAGGAGAGATCAGATTTCAGTGACAGTCTCAGGGCTTACATTCAGTAAAAAATGGGAAGACGCAAAGGTGATAGGGGAGGGGTTGACACATGCTGTGTTGCATGTAGGCACTAGTGTTTAGGGTTGTCACCTTTCGTTGTGGCTAAAAACAGACCAAGGCCACACCACTCACACATCTCATAACCCTACTCAACTCCTCTCCCCACCCAATTTCTATTTCTTGACACCATTGTCACATCAGATGAGGGGAATGTCCTCTTTTCCCTATTTGTGATGCCTTCTTTCTTCCAATTTACTATGCTTTTCATAGTAAAAAAGCATAGTAAATCTGCCAATTTAACAAACTCTGGTAGTCTGTTTCTTTTTTGAGTTTGCACAGTATTTTCTGGATTATCGGGCAATTGGTTTGATTTCCAGATAGACCAGAAAAAAAAATACAAAACAGATAAGTGGCAATGCAACTAGTGCTTTTTCAGAGAAGATAGCTGAAATGGTGGCAGGCAGAGTCAATGAGGTGGCAGAGAGTGAGAAAGATACCAGGAGACAGGGGTGGAGGCAGCATTCTGAGTAGTAATACCTACACCAACAGCCAGCACACAGAGAAGAGGATTAGGTTTATACTGAGTTGTTGAAACAATGGACAAAGTGAAAAAAAGCATGAAGGAGTTAACAGGACATGGAAAACATGGAAGCAAGATCAGCTCTATACGAGACACTATTTCTATCTTAGCTAGGTGCTGTGTTGGAAAGGGTCATCTCAACTGTTGTACCTTTAAACTAAGATGGAAGAGGGGATGGAGATTGACAGAAGAAAAAGATCAGGTAGACATTTAGGCAGAATATTAAAAGTAATGTAAATCATAGAAGAGGAACAACGGTTATTCAGAGAATGTCTAGACAGTCTTGCTCTGCAGTGGAAGGTGTCGGTAGGAACATGGGGACAAGCAGTGATGCAGGATGGGATAAAGGACATCAAACGTGTTACAGAAACATGGGCCAGTGACAAGAGGGAGTAGGACATGGTGGTACCTGGGAAGATGTTTAGGAATGACAGAAAAGAGACAGATGGGATCAAAGCACCAGTCTACATAAAGAAGAGCATCAGATGTGACATCTGAAAGGTGAAAGACCACTAAACCAAGAAAGAGGTTAAAGACTGTCAAAGGACAGTAGGCTAAGTGTCCTGGCATTTGTGGTAGGGGGAGCTGGTGTACTGATGCAGTGCATCATTCCCAGATGCAACAAACGGAGATGATGAGAGGCTGGAGGACAGAATAATGGAGTGGGATAGGAGGAAGAAAATAATACTCATTAGGGTATCTGAGTTTGCTAGGAGCAGACTGGGAGATTCTAAGATTCAGACAAGAGAAGGAAAGGGAAGTTGGTAAGATCTTTGACTATAGCAGTTTCAGGCAGCTGGTACAAGACCATACGAAAAGGATGAAATTCTTGATGTGCTTCTAACCAGTCCGGGGGTGTCATGGATATCCATGTTAATGCACCATTCGGTAATAGTGATTATGCCAGTATGTGTTTTTCAGAGTAAGGGAAAAAGTAGGAATATAGAAACAAACATAATAGTGTAGGATTTTTAACAGGACAGTGCAGTGGTGCAGCAGTAGCATTGTCACCTCATGGCAAGAGGTTCTCCAGTTCGATTCTCAGCTGGGGTGCCTTCTGTGTGGAGTCTGCATGTCCTCCCTGTGTTTGTGGGTTTCCTCAGGATGCTCAAATTTCCTCCCACGGTACAAAGACGTATATCTGGAGCATTTCTCCTCAGGCCTCCGCTGAAAATTGGCTTCGTTCCAAGTTGGACTTTCCTGGTAAGTAAATGCTAAATAAGTAAAATAACAGTATTATGTTGTGCTGGGGTAGTGGTGAAGGGTGAGTTTGGCGACTAGGATAAAATTGAGGGAGAAAAGATATGGGAATAGATCAAGGTGGACTACTCAAAATTATGTATAAATGTTTGAAGTAGAGACATAAAAGCAAAACGAGAAGGTCAATTTTGCTATATAGGAGTGTGAGGCTAGCAGTTAGGGCATAAGCTAAGATCTGCAAGAGGTAGAAAGGAGAGGTGCGGCAGTGAAGAAGGCACAATAGAAGGAAGGTAGTAGAAAGTCAACAAAGATGGTGAGGGTATCAAAGATAAAAGATGAAAGGGAGTTTAGCAGCAGGGATTAACGTGAAGAAAGGGGTTTTAAGGTGGCAGTAGAAAGCAAGAAGACAAGGAAGGCTGGAGAGAATTGGCCAGGTATAGCAAAGAATGGAGGGAGATTACAAAAACAATTTGAAAAAAAAACAGAGGTGCTGAATGAATACATTGCTTTATTGTACAAAAAGGAAAGCAAATGGAGGGTGGCATGCTGGGGGGCATGACAAAATGGGGGAACAGTAGACAGATACCAGGAATGATGGGGAGTAGTGGAAAAGAAGACTACAATTAGGGGGGAAGAGAGCACAAGGTTCATATGAGCAACCTCCCAAAGTTCCCAGATATCTGACCAGTATGTTGCCAGACCATCTGATATCAATCTTTATCAGATCACTGGCATGGGCAGTTATTAGAAGTTTTTAGAACATCTTGTTTTTAACTTTGTGATAGTCTTAGGTATATAAATCTAAAGTATAGACAAGGTATATTAGAAATTATTGCATTTATATGGGTACATACCCTATGAATTTTAGTGCAATAATGTCTTAAAAGTTAACTAATGATCATGTTGCACTAGTTAATGTGCACCGTTTAACACTCCTTAGTACCTTTGATTTTAACCTTGTTTTTTATTTAGTTGCATATGCCAAAGTATAGGTTTTTAACACACATGTTCATAGTTTTTCTGAATGAACTTTGATGGGCGGGATTTATGATGTAATTAATTAATTATTCAGTATTCTTCTCCCTGATTGTACGGGAGCATCATGTGATATTTATGTAATGTTATAAAGCTATGTTCTTATTTTTGATAGTGTCTGAAGAAGTTTGAACTAAGATTCAAGTGAAAAGCACTTAAACTTGTTACAACTTAGTTCTAGCGCCCCGGAGTATTTTTGTTCATTTTACAGTTGTTTTTAGTGTTTGATTTTGTCATTACAGCTGTCTTATGTGTACTCAGTTTCATCCCATGACCCTTCAGTTTTGCATTCCATTCCATATCCTTTGCTGAACGTCTTGCTCACAGTCTGCCTATAATGCAACATTGTCTGCATACAACAACTTTGTTGACATGTCCCCTCCAACCTACTTGCTAATGTAGTCCATCACCAGTATGAACAGTAGTGGGCTCAGAGCAGCTGAACCATGATGTACACCCACTGCCACTGGGAACCCCTCTGTGAGAACAAACTCTATCGGTAGTTGAGCCATTAGGTCCTTGTATATTGCTTGCACTAATTCTGCCAGTGTTTCTGGGTCTTTAAACCAACATAGGACTGCCCAAATCAGCTTTCTTGGGACCCTGTCATATGCTTTCTCCAAGTCTAGGAATGCACAGTTGGACTCTTTTCTCATCTCTAGCTTCTTCTCAACTATTTGTCTCATAGCAAACATTGGGTCAGTTATGCTGCATCCTGATATGAATCTGAACTGTTTATCTCTCATCTTGCTTTCTACTACTTTGCATATTCATTTATCAGTCATCTTCTCCAGAACTTTCATGCAATGTGACAGGAAATTGATACCTCTGCACTGCCCACAGTTGTGATTGTCCCCTTTGTTCTTGAACACTGGCACTAGTATGCTTATACTCCAGTCATCTGGGATATGCCTTTCTCTCTATATTACTACGAGTGCCCTCAGGAGCTATTCCTCCCCTATCTCGCCCAACATCTTTATTATATCTGCTGCATTCCCTGACTTCATTTTCCTTAGAGCTGGGCTTATTTCTTCTGGCTGTGTCTGGGGCAGTACCGCTTCTGTGGGATTTTCTTCATTCAGAAATTGATGGAAGTAGTCCTTCCATCTGCCTTTAACATCCTGTCTGGTGAGCAGGTTGTTGCTGGCATTACTTATGAATGGTGTCTGACTGTTCTTTATCTTTCTGTTTTTGCCTTGCAACCTGGTATAGTTTCTTTGTGCCATCTATTGAGTCCCTGTCCAGAATCTGGTGAAGTGTGTCTGACACATTGTTAATTGTTATTACAACACCTTTCTTAGCCTCTTTGTTAGCCAACCAGTATTCCTTCCTCACCTGGTCCATCTTTTCTTATGCCCACTTTTTCCTGCACTCCTTTTTTTATGACTTCTGGGACTTCTGCATTCCACCTCCAGCTTTCCTTATGTGCCTTATTTTCATATCTGTTCTGTAGTCCTCACACATGCTGTTTTGAGGCACTGCCATTCTTCTTCAACTCCACCTATTTCGTCTTCTTCTTGAGATGTTAGAGCCCTGAGTAAATCCTTGAACTCTTGTGCTTTCTCTCCAGTCAACGTCCAGGTCTTCAGCTCGGTTTGTGTTGATCTTAGAGCCTTCTCTGACCACTGCTTGCAACAGATTATGGCAATCAGTGGTTTATGCTGTGGGCCAACAGATTATGGAAATCAGTTGTTTATGCTGTGGGCCAACAGATTATGGCAATCAGTGGTTTATGCTGTGGGCCAACAGATTATGGCAATCAGTGGTTTATGCTGTGTGCCAACTGTTTCACTGGAGATGATTTTTAATATTTATTTATTTCATTTATTTTAAATTTTTGACTGAGGAAGTCCAGCTGAGGACAAATGCCCTTTTTCAGAGGAGGCCCGGGGAGAAAAGCTCCAGTACGTGCAGTATAAACAAAATCTTTTAAGTTATACAACATCAGCAATGTCAGGCAGTATACAATTAAAATAAATTTTACATTGTATAAATAGATTACATAGTAACTATACATACACTAATAAGGCTTGTTATACTAATTATATTTTATTCAGATATAGTTAACTAAGTATGAAGTAGTATAGATGTCACAATACGGAATACTGAGTTATTTACAAAGGATGGAAAGCAAAAGGTTGATTTAATTGTGAGATAAATGAAATGAGTGTTAAAAGAGTAGAAGGTGGGGTGGGTAAAGACAAAGTGATACCTGGTAACAGAGTAAAGGAGAGCAGAGGTATAGGAGAAGAGGAGAAGAGGCAAAGATGTTATGCTTATCCTGGAGATGTACAGCTACAGAGCCAAGATGTTGGGAGGTGTTTTAATAGCTATGTTTTGAATGCCTATTGGTTTTCATAAAGCCTAAGAGCATGTGGGAGGTATTCCTGAGGGTAGCTACAGAGTTTGAGTATAAAGTGGCTCCTGATGCATTTTGGGTTTTAGTGATGAAGAAAAGGAGTTTGTCTTTAGAGCGAATAGTTTTAGTAGGGTGTTAGTGTTGAAGCATGGCTTTTAGTGCTGAATACTTATCAGGGTAGTATACTAGAGTATGAGCTAGTAGTAGCCGACTATAGTGAAGCTGATGTAGGAATTCAGTCCAGTTTAGCTGTTTAAGAGCAGAACAGAGATGAGTTCTAAACGAGTGATTTGCAGGAAAGTGATTTATTTTATTATACACTGTTCCAGCTTTGTTTTGTGGACATTTGTAGGTTAATGGATGTGTCACCACGCACAGCCTCATAGACGAAAACAGCCTTTAATAAAAAGGATTAAAAACCACTCGAACAAAAACAAACAGTAAAAAAGGATTAGTGCTTTTGGCCATAGCCTTTTTCAGATCCTAGCTCCTTTCAACCAATCATCTTGCTTATAAGCAAATACTAACCAATCAAAAACTAGAATCAGCATTCTCATTAGTATAAATCCAATAAAAAGACTTATATAAATGAGCCAATAAAAAAGCGTCTAGAAAAATGTCCCTCAGGGGGAAACCAATGACATTAGAATTCCACAAATGTCATTCTGATGATACACTTAGTAAGAAAAATCAGTTGAAAAGTGTTAAAAGGCTAACAACAAATCTAGCTAAAAACATGGCTCTGAAAATTACAAATGTAATGATTTTTTAAATGTCATTATAGTTGTTATCAATGATGGTGATATAACTGTACCATTACTGCTAAATAATGACGCAAATCTGTGTTTCAGATTTCATACTTTTCAGAAATTACATGATAACACAAATCCTCCTATTCTACAACTTTGTAAGTTTATAAGACCAATATTTAAAATCTGCCCTTATTTTTGTGCCTTTGTCCCCCCCCCTTATTTTAGGCTTTGTCCAGATTTCTTGCACTAAGAGGTTGACAGGTATGTGTAACTTTCAACTTTCAAATGAAATTACAGATTGATTACAAAGAGGGACAGCTGAAAGACATGTAAACAACCCAAGGTTCCCTCCTTTAATATCCACATCCGTGGAACCTCCATCAGTCAACCCTTAAAATGAACTACATAGGAGAAAGCGAAAATGCACACTTGCTCACACATATGCACTCACTACATAGATTAATTTGTCAATAGGTTAAAAGTGGAGAGTTAGTTCATGCAGAAGCGTACCCTTAATCGGATGCTAACCAGGAGAATTAACTCCCAGGGAGAGCATACTTTTGTATGGGATTCAACTTCTAATACACAATGTGATAAACACATGAGGTAATAATCAACTGAACCTGTAACAGTTGCCTCCTGGTAGAGTTAGTACATATGTTTTTTTTTTTGGGGGGGGGGTTACGTAGGAGTAGTGAGTTGTCTAGCCAGGTTTCTATGGATGTAAAAGACTCTTGAGTCATTTCTTGAAATTTTTCTAGGTAAGAGGCTGTGCAGATGAGTATGGAGTTATCTGCATATTGTATAAGAGTGGCTTGCTTGGAAGCAGTGTGTAGATCATTTATAAATATGTTAAACAGGAACGTTCCAAGTATGGAACCTTGTGGAACTCCTACAGTAATGGGTGGAAATAAAGAGTATTCTTGTGACTGCTTGGAATCTGTTAGGTAGCTGTTAAACAAGGAGGGGGACAGACCCAAGGAGGCGAGTTTTAGTAATAATTTATAGTGAGAGACAGTGTTGAATGCTTTGGACAGGTATAAGAATAAGACCAATTCTAGGTTTTTGGTATTTCTGTTTTTATTAGTGGTATCAGCAAAGTGAAGTAGGGAAATAGTGGTGCTATAGTTGGGATGAAAACCACATGTTATGTGGGAACAGAAGATTGGTTATGGTAAGGCATTGAATTAATTTGGAACGAATGCATATTTAGATAATGGTGACATGATGGCAATTGGTCTGAAGTTGGAGTAGTCAGAAGAAGGTCCTCCTTTATGAAGAAGTATGTATGCCTTCTTCCAAATGGCTGCGACATAAGATTCTAGAACGGATCTGTTTATTAGTATAAAGGATATAACAGAGCTTCAACTGCAATTTTTAGGAAATCAAGAGCAAGACTGTCTGCAAGAGAGCTTGTAGTTTTTAGTTTTAGGAGATATTTTCATATGGTGGAGGTAGGTACAGATCTGAGTGAGAAGTGAGCTTCCATAGAGTTTTATTGGTGGGGGGTTGGTTTGATGGTGGGGATGTCTTTGATAAGTGGAGCTACATCTTGAAGGAAGTATTTGTTAAAGTTATTAGTGACTTTTGATGAAATATCTTCTGGGTAGGGATAGGGTTGTTGACTTTGGCCTTTTTGGACTGATGACCAAATATTTTTTCGGATTATTTTGGTGTGCCTCTTGTAAGTAAGGTAGTGGAGTTTTTTTGTTGAGCCTTATACTGTGTTTGGTTTTCTTATCTGGCTATAGTGTAGAAAATTTTCCTAGGATTTGTTGGCATGCCATGTTTTCCAGGCCTTGTTTGTAAGCACCATTATTTGGCTGCTGTTTTTAGATAGCCATGTTGCTGGATTAAGTTTAACTATTTACTCCTGATAGAAGCATGTTTGTTCAGTATATTGGTAAAGGTTTTGTTAAATTCAAGGGCAGCCTCATCTAGAGAAATATTTAACCTATTCCAATTCTATTGCTTGAGAGTAGAGATGAAACTGTCTTCATTAAAACTGGATAGGTTATGCACATTCGTGTATGCATGATGTGTCACTGGATTGCATACAAGCCTGTTTACAAAACTGGGCAGGTGGTCACTTAGGTTGTCAGATAGTGTGCCACAGTTATAGATATTACTGGGTTTAGTTGAGAGAATCCAGTCTAGAGTAGAGCCTTAGAAGATGTTGTTATAGTTGTTGTATTGATGAGCTGAGAGAAACCATACAGGTTAATACTGGTAGTGGAGGTATCAGATACAATTTGGGTTCAGTCTATGTTAAGGTCCCCAGGGGTGATGGTTTCTAGGGTGTAGATTGGTAGATGCCCAGGACAGTATGTACTGTGTTATGCTGATGTTATCGCCAAGGGGAATATATAAGGCTATGGTATATAAAGTCTTATAAGAGTTTAGCTTGAGTAAGGCAATAAAAATCCCTGCATTATTGAACGAGGGATGCTTTTTCTGATAAAGGGATGTGTTCAGGTGGTTTGTGTATATAATAGCTACCCCACCTGCTTTTTTGGATATACAGTCTGCTTGAAGGATATTATATCCTGGATGGAGGAGTTCATTGTCTTTGACATCAGGTTTTAGCCACGTTTCTGTGATACTCAGGATGTCACAGTTGTAATGAGATATGACAGTATGTAGTTCAATTACTTTGTTGCAGATGCTTCTAAGGTTAATGCTTATAAATTTTAGCCTTGTGTTAACTGAGTTGCAGGAGTGACATGTTATATTGTTAATGGTTGTGTGGGCCATTATGGGAGAGGCTGTTGTGGTTGGATTTGGGTTGGGGTGAATGTTCTTGCATAGTTGCAGACTGTGTAGGGATAGCTAGAATATACAATGCCGCTTGGTTTTAAATTTGTTCTTTGTGACTAGTATGTGAGTTGGGTTAGTTACTTTTATACAAGTCTGTTTGAAAAGATGGATGTGAGATGCGTTGTAAATGTGAGACATACTGAATGAAACATGGGAGTAATTGCCATTGATAGCAATGGACTGAGCATTAGGCATAAGACTGGTGTTGAGAGGTGTATGATAGTTGGTTATGTGGGCAAGAAAGAGGAGGAAAGTGAATTGTAGTACTTTGAATAGCATGTTAAATATTAAGGGAGTGTTCAGTTACTGAAAATGTAAAAAGAATACTGATAGAAGGCTGAATAGGTTTTGACTGGTTGTGGGTTGGGTGAAGTGGGAGGAGTTGTTGAATTACAATGTAGATGGAATACAACTCAGAGAAAGAAAACAGGTAGGAAGTGGTTAGTGGCTTGTAAAGGAGGGGCAAAAGTATGCATTGTAAACTGTTTCATGATTGGTGATAATGTGATGGGTGAAGATTAGCTTAGAATAAATGTATAGGATGTGTGGGTGGGCAGGTGGGAATTGGGGGTATGGTAGGGGAGTATAGTGAGCCCAAGGATAGCTAGGGTGAATGGAATGAGCTCAACCTATCAGGTACTTCAATGGAATGTAGTTACTCCCTACTAGATGGTTTTCTACAAAAAAGAAAAAAAAAATCAATGAAGTAGAATGTTTACGGCTACAAAGGCAAGGTCTTTGAACTCTAATTACTTACATACCAACACATATCTCTTGTTAGCTAATAGCATTTAATTTTATTGTTATGGGCTTTATTTGCTTTTTCCAGGGATATTTTACAATGCTAAGAAAACTATGCTAATGTGTTACTTTAGCTTCATCTTAAGCATTATAGGGTCTGTGGATGAGGGTGTCCTTCCAGCAGATTCAAAAATACAGTATAGAGAACAATGATGTAGAAGTGAGGGAAACAAGGTATTTCAACAGACTGATTTGATTCTTGGAAACTGCCTTACATAAGATTTAACTGAAGGTATTTCTCCTTTAAAGCTTTTGCAACTGAAGTGAAATTCAGTTGTAGAAGTTCCCTTGGTAGTGAGATTGTCAACTTTTTCAGCAGGAATTATCAGGGATACTATGTGCTCAGTACACTGTAAGTGACAGATTAAAATAATTAGGATTGTTTGGTCATTGAACTGAATAGATAAAGTACTATTTGTCTATGCTGTGCTGCATTAAGTAGTGCTTGGCCAACATAAGTAATGCAGTATATTACACAGTTGTACATGTGTGCTTTATAGCCTTTAAACTGGAAACTAAGGCAGCTAACAGGAGACATGCCTAGGTATGCAAGTTTAGCATTACTAAAATGGAGGCATACAGAATTTAGGAGGATAGATGGAAAATAAAGCAGTTAAAAAGAGATGTGCGTTGGTATATAAATCTGGGAATACTGAGATGGAAGTTTCCAGATTTTAGTAGGACAAGTAGAACAACTATCAAAGTTAGTTATCACTCTCTGCTACACAACATACAGTCTGTAAATCTGACATTAACTCACTTTAGAATAAGCAGCTTGAATTTTAACAGGTATGAAAAAACTGGTCAGTTATAATGTTCTACATACCTTTGCAAATAAGAGTTGTTAGACTGATGGACATATATGTAGAGTGGCATCAACACTGCTATGCACCAAACCTGAGGGAGAAATTCAGTGGATAAACTGAAGTTAAAAAGTTTAAGAAGCAGTCTGCCAAGGCTTGTTTAGTACTCTTTATTAAACATAAAGGTAAATTATCATGTCTCACAGAGAAAGTAATTTTATTTTTAGAGGGTACCATGAGTATATGCTCTTTAGTGATTGGGGGTTCTGAGAGCTCTGGGGATAAATGGGGTTTGGGTAGTCATCAAAGCAATCATGGAAGCCAAAACCAAACCATGATAACAGCAAAGACAGTTTAGCCACAAAGACATTAGGGACATAAGGAACAACAAGGAAACTAATGCACTTGCAAAGCATATAAATGAGTATCCCTCACACTCTTTCAGATATACAGTCCTTGAAGCTCTGGATGTGAATGAGGGAGGGGGGGCTTGGCCATTACTGTTAGAAAAACAAGAATTAATGTAGAAAATCTGGTTAAATGCTAAATATTGGCCAGGGTTAAATGATAATGTGTCCATAATGAGAGTTTTGAAATTAAATGCACAAAAAAGGTGAAACATTTGTAGTAGAGTTTTACTCCTTTAAGGGAGTGTGGTTATATGTATTAATTTAAAATGTAATGGAATTTTTTATAAAAATGGGGGAATGAGGGGCTGTTTTTCAGTCTGATGAAGTTCTTTTTGTTTACAAATGTGAACAAAAGTGCTTACTATTCATTTTAAAGTGTTATTTTATGTGTGTACATTTTTTATTAACTGCACCAACTGGACCTTTTATGGCTGGATCTGTTTTTGCTGTTATGGTGGTTTGGGTAGTCATTGCTGGGGTGAAGTCTGCACTGAATTTTCTTGCTAGTATGTCAACAGTATCTACTGGGCAGAAGTAAGCAGTGCTGTTATAAGCAGATTCAGAGCAGTGTTGGGTGTTTTATTTCTTACTTTCCTAATAAACTAAAGAAGGATTTGTAATTGTTCTTAGTTTCAGACGATAACATAAGTTCATGGGCTGTTTTTGCAGTCCTAATAGTATTTTTAAGTTTTTAGTCAATTGTCTGATGCTTTTCTTTATTTGAAGGTCTTTCAATCTGCTGTATACTTTAAGGAGATTTTTCATTTTGTTGTAGAGTTTATTTCTATTGGTGGTCCATTAGGGTTGTTTGCTTTTAAATTATTTTAGATCTGGTGGGACTGCTAGTTCTATATATTTATATATGCAGATAAATAATTCCTCTGTGAAGTTTCCTGATGTAGCAACATCTGATATTTTACTGCTATAAGTGAATTTTGAAACCTCAGTACAGAATTCAATGAGACTTGTACATTTGAAATTCTTAAATTCTGAGATATTTGTATGTACTGTTTTAGGGATTTTTAATGTAAAGGTCACTAGTTTACAATGTGACTTAAATGGAGAAGTGGGATACAAGAGGAACGGTACATGAGGAAGCTATATTCATGATGACCAGGTCAAGAATGTTATGTGCTCTAGTGGATTTGTAAACATTTGTCATTCCGCATCCCCATATTAATATGAGCCTGTTTTGGATATTATATTTTTGGATTTGATACAGTTGTTATGTTGGGATGTTCATCAGGTAGACTCTGCCTAAAAAATACACTATGGGGTAGCAGAGGCTTTAGCCAGTATGCAGAAGCCTTGGAATGAAAGGTTCAGGCCATTCATCTCAAAGCAAGTAGGGCTGTCAGATATTTCATCCCATGCTGACACATGCTATCTGTTGTACCTAGACATCATTCTTGGAGAAAGAGTGATTCCTGTCATGACTAGAATCTTGCCTGCATTTGTGACACACATAGAGAGCTCAGTCATATCTCATTGCATATACCTCAGAGTTCTACATGTCAAGTTTTTCATTGCTGTATGGACCACCACTATTTCATAATCATATTTATTAGGTGAAAGAGCTTTAAGGGCTCTTAAGATATCATATATCCTGGCAGCTGAAATACAACTCTCCATCACCCTTATAATAGCATAGCATAGCACAACTCCCATCTCTAAAACTTATAAGCTCTTGATGTATATAACCCACAAAATACTGTATCCAAAACACACAGATGCCTCATAAATATGGCACATGAACCTTGCTGGTGGTGTAGAGAGATAAAGTCTTAACTATGACCCAGGATCTGTTTTAATCTGTATTACGTAATATTACACCCTGAATAAGCATGTGTTCTATGCTATCCTCAAATGTGTTCTAAGCAATTATTGCCTACTGCACTGTTATTTTGAGAAACGTTGACTGCATAAGTATAAGTAAATTAAACTAGTACAATACAGCCAAACATCTAGATACATTTGGTGTAACCAGAAACATGTGAAAAGATACATTTGGTGTACAAAGAAAAGAAACAAGTAAGCCCAGGGTTATAACTGGAGTTAGTGTTAGCCCTGCTGCGCTCGCCTTTGCTGTGCCTGAGCTATCTCTGCTCCCCTCCCTGCCACCTATTCTCACCCGCACCACTAGTGCTACATTTCAACTGAACTTAGCCACTCTCCTCATGCTAACCACCAATCACTGAATCTGCCCCACCCCTGTACCCATTTCCTTCTCTTCCACTATTCCACATCCTGTAAAGCACAGTCTTCCATCTAACTACCTTACAATCACAAACAACACCTCTCATCATCCACCACACCCACCCCATCCCAAGCAGATCTCTCACTCATGACCAAACCCAACCAAACCATGCCCAAACTACCCAAACCCACATACATACATAAACCTCTTACTATTGCTCCTATGTGTATCCACACTCCCACTGCTAACTTCTATCATCAAACACCAAAAACAACTTAATTTTATTCACATACCAAGAAAAACTACTTCAACTAACATTATTACAACACACACTTTTACTCAACTAGTTCCATATCACTACAAAATCTTCTTGATTCAACACTATGCACACAGATTGCAGCCATCACACTACCAGTCCCAAACAACTATAAAGAACTTTAAGACCCTAAACAAACTACTCAAACTCTATTTTTACCTCAGAACCCAACTCATTAGCTGCGGTGATACACACCCAAACCCAGGCCCACAAAATCTAGGAGCCCCATCCCTCAACCTGAATGATACACCACTCCAACGAGACAAATCCACACTCCTCATTTTAAATTTAAATGGCAGAAGTATACTAAACAAAGTCCATGACATTCATGCACTACTCTCCTTTTATCAACCTGAGATAGTCATACTAACAGAGACTTGGCTTAAACCAGGCAACCACAACAATGAAATCACTCCACCAGGTTACAGTATAATTCGTAGTGATAGAATAGGTAAAAAGGGGGGGGGGGGGTTGCTATAGTGTATAAATCTCACCTCATCCTTGAGAAAGTAGACATAACCTCAGACCTCGATAAAGTTGAACTCACTCTAACAAAACTAAAACTTAATGATAATAAACACATCAACATCATAGGATACTACATCCCTCCAGGCAACAATATCCCCATTACAGAAAAGCTCCTAGAATGGAAATCTAACTCCCTCCCCCAGGAAAGCATAGTATTAGGAGACCTTAATACTGACTGGCAAAACTGTTCCAGTCATAACCCACTCTGCCATATTAACCTACATGGCCTAACCCAACTCATCACTTCCCCCACAAACAGATAAGAGAACCAAACACCAATCCACTCTAGACTGGATACTCGTATCCCACCCATCACTGATATCCCAGACAGGGTGTCTACCAGACACCCTGAGTGACCACCAAGCCACATTCTTACTCAGATCAAAATCACCACAACTAACCCAAATATCTACACACCTAATTAGAAACAAAAAAAAAACTTTAACCACTCCAACTTTATAAACAACCTAAAAATGTGCAACTGGACCCCCCCCCTAAAAAAATCTACCTCTTGATGAAGCTGTACTATATTTCAATACTACCTTCTTAAACACCCTTAACCATCATGCCCCCTCCGGAACAACAAGAACTAAAACTAAATATGCCCCCTGGTTAACCCCAGACACAAAATCCCTCCTCAAAAAAAGAAACACGGCCTGGACCAACTACCTCAACAGTAAATCCCAATTGAATAACAAATATACGTTGAACTACGTAACAAAGCCAAAAAACTCACCAAAACAGACAAAACATCTTACTACCAAAAGTTACAGGATAAGCACAGGAACAACCCACAAAAATTTTGGGCAGCAATTAACTCTGTTCTACAACCAGGTAAAACAACTACCCCAACCCCAAAAATAGATAACCAAGAAGACACCCCCACACAATTTAATAAATACTTTACAGAAATCATCCAGACCCTTGCAAACAACCAACCCTATGACAACATCCCCACCCCTGCAAATCCACCCCCACCCCCAACTAACAATTGCCCCAAGTTCAGCTTCCACCCAGAACCAACCAAATCCATTGAAAAACTACTCTTCAAGCTCAAACCAGCATCTCTAGCTGCAGATAAATTACCCGCTGAATACCTCCACCTGGCTGCAGAAGCCATATCATATCCTGTCTTCATCCTAATTAACAGATCCATCTCTGAGTTTATAGTACCCAAGCTATGGAAAATAACCCATATCATCCCTCTACATAAAAGGGGATCCTCCCTGGAACTCAGTAACTGCCACCCTATAGCCATACTACCCCCTTTATCTAAAATTTTAGAGAGGGTAATACACAAGCAACTAATGAAATATCTCCTAGAATATAATCTAATAACAACACAACAACGTGGCTTTAGACCCTTCCATAGCACCTCCACCACACAGAATTCACCAACATTGTCAATACTCATAGAAACAATGGACTCCTTGTATCTGCCACCTTCCTTGACTTGTCCAAAGCATTCGATATGGTTAACCACAATAAACTCCTTCTTTCACTAGCAACTCTAAACCTTACCACCCCTGCCATCTCCTGGTTCAAAA
The DNA here is from genome assembly GCF_019279795.1 of Protopterus annectens. Taxonomy (NCBI): domain Eukaryota; kingdom Metazoa; phylum Chordata; order Ceratodontiformes; family Protopteridae; genus Protopterus; species Protopterus annectens. The sequence continues at coordinate 248,834,221 of NC_056749.1, forward strand.
ACTACCTAGAGGGAAGGAAACAAGCTGTTATGTGGTAAAACCAACTCTCTCTCTCCCTACCAGTCACCCTAGGAGTACCCCAAGGCTCCATCCTGTGGCCACTTCTTTTTACACTCTTCACCAATCAGCTCCCAAACAGTATTCCTAAAGCCTCAATAGTTCAATATGCAGATGATACCACCATAATATGCGCAGCCAAATCAATTGACATCCTTCACTCCCTAACACAAGAATGCTTTTCCCTAGCAGAAACTTGGATTACAACTCAAAGGCTCATTCTGAACCCAAGTAAAACAAAGCTAGTACTCTTTAGCTCCCACAGAGCCACACCTCCCACTGATTCTTTCTTCATCTCCTCCTGTAACAAGACCACAATCACCCCCACAATCATACCAAACTCTTAGGGGTTGAAATAGATAATCACCTTAGATTTGACCTACATATTTCTATAACCATAAAAAAAGTACATAAACAATTTGGCCTACTGTATCGCAATAAAAAATTCCTTACTGACAACTCCAAAACTACAATAGCGAGGACTCACCTACTATCCACCCTACTTTATGCCTCCCCTGTGCTTACAAATCTCCGCAAATCTGACCTAAACAAACTTGATAGTTGTTATAATAAGATAGCCAAATTTGCTACAGCCTCTCCCATCAGAACACATCACTGTGAATGCCTAAAAAAACTCAGTTGGCTAGAACTACCACTGCTACTTCAACTCAATCAGCTATCACTAGCCCACAAAATAACACATAACTCTGAAAACTCCACAGCCCTACAAAATCTTTTGCAACCCTATACAACTGCCAGGCCTTTGAGGTCTAGCACACAAAACCTCCTCAAAGTAACCAAATATAACAATGAAGCTGGTAAGTCTGTCTACAGCCACTGTATAGGAAAAACCTGGAACTCCCTTCCTGCCCACATAACTGACAACAAATCCCCATCACAGTTCAAGAAACTTGTTAAAACTCACTTTTTGAATAATTGACTGTGCTCCTGTATCCCCCCTGGCTAATGTCTCATTAGAACACTTCACCTAACTTAAGTAGCTCTGGTAAGCCAACCAATCATAGTACTGTACCCACTTAGGACTGTTAATCTACTGCTCATCCCATCTCTCCAGGAGTTAGGGAAAACTACTCCAGCAATGCTGAGCTCTCCATAAGCAACTAAAACCAGGAGAAGACATACTGTAAATCAAATTGTTATCCATCTCAACTAAAACCAGGCAAAGACATATAGTGAATCAATTTGTTATCCTTCTCAACTATAGTGAGCATCATCTGCTCTCTTGGAGCCTTATTCTATGTCTCTCTGCTTTTACTCTGATAGTAAATCTATTACAGGAATCCTAAACTTAGGAATATCTTCTAAAATGTAATATTATATTGTAGAGAACGAATATATCTGTCAGAAAAATATGTATTAATGTGTGTATGCTTAATGCAAATTAGAAACTAAATAAGTTAACACATTTTTCATTCTATTTTATATGCACTGTTTTATATACAGTTGAGTTTCATATGAGACTGAAAAGATGCTTTTTGAAGCTGCAGTGTGCTTTCTGAAACTTGCAAGATGCCCTCTGACCTAGTAATTGCTAGCACAGCAATATTCATGTTTATGCCTTTTGGAAATGTACTTGAGAAGCAGGTGATTATCTGCTAGGTCAGGAAAAATGAATGAACAATGCTATATTCTGTAAATGTAATGATTTTAAACAATCAGCTCTGTTCGAAGTATGAGAACATGTGCAGCTGCAGAAGTTTAGAGATAACATAGACAAAGGACTGTTAGAGAAATGAACTGCAATCTATTCTTGCTTTGTGCTCGAATTAGCCATAGTACCTTGAATGGTAACATTGCATATATCTAACCGGTGGTAGCCAAGGCCACGTTGTTTTTCTTAGGAAGTTTCTCACAAAAATTGATGGTACCAGCAGAATATTGTAAAAACAATGACTGTGAAGTAATGATGACAAAACTTGTGATTCACTACGTCAGCTTGGTAGGCAATGTCTTATTAGAAAATGTATAAAAATACCTGTATTTCCTGATTCTAGTTAGACAAACTCTGTACTAGCACATTTTTGTCTCCTTGCTGCAAGATTAAAGTGCCTTAACCTGAACCTACCGTGTTTTGATCATTTTTAAAGTATATTTTTCTTTTGACAGTTTTGGTCCTTCGGACCGGAAAGTACCTCTCACTCTAGGCTCAGGTCAGAATTGGGCCCGGTGGCATGTACCCGTACGGAGAAGTGGCCACATCGGCTCTTCTGTCTTGAAAGACCTCCGACTGAATTGTTGTTCGAAAGAGGCCAGCCACTGTTTCTGATCTGGGATTGGAGGACGAGTCAACGTTTTGGTGGATCAACTCACGGAGGGTCAGGTAAGGAGGAATTTACCTTTTTTTTCTATTTTAGATCAGGGACTTGTTACAGTATTGTTTTGTCAGGGAGATTTGCATGTGCAGATCAGGGACAAAAAGATTGCTGTCTTGTCATAGATCAGGGAAACAGAATAGGTAGGCAGTTATTCTAGATAAACTGTGAAAAGGTGTAAAATCGTGGTACCACGTGATAAGAAGGGTTACGTAACAATTTCTGACTTAGCTAAGGCAACATGGGAAATCAGTGCACGAAAAGTTCCCGAGACCCGCCCCTAACTGAAGACGCGAAATATATGCAATTACAGCGTGCCGATAATGTTAAGTATTATACAAAATGGGTTGATAAATACAAATTTGATGGTAAATTAGATAAACCTTCACTTATTAAACTTGTTAGACAACTTAAAACAGACGCGAAAGGTCATCTAAAAAAGCAACGACAATTAGGAGTCCCTCAGGCGCACAGGTGGCTTGAGGAAGCAAACCGCAGGGAACAAAAGATTAAAAATTCAAAAGCAATGTTCTTAGATAAAGAAGATAATAACTTGGTAATAGCAACACCCCCTCCTCTGTCCCCCTCCGCTTCCCTTACCAGAATATGAAGCGAGTGGACAAGCTGATCCACCTCCGCTATACCCAGCTGTTCCTGCAAAATCAAAACCATTTGTCAGAGATCCTATTGAGACCAGGTCTCGAACACGCAACTTGAGAGGGGATATTGAATTATATGAAATAAATAAAAATTCACATGCTATGAGTGAGGAAGAGGTATGTCCACTCATAGAAGTACCAAATCCGTAGGCAGGACAGGCAGGACAGGATCCAACTCTTCTAGTATATAGACCGTGGACACCGGAAGACATCCGGAAAGCCACAGAGGGAATTCCCCATCCAAAAGTTAATTTTAGAAAATTCTTAGAAGACTTACAAGGCATGAGGTTAAGTTACCATTTGAATGGAGAAGAAGTAGAGAAAGTAGTTAGACAAATCGTAGGTCCAGATTGGCACATGATCAGTGGCAACTGGAATCCCCGTCACGCAGAGCTTAGACCACTCCCACATAGTAACGCAGAACTGGAAAACAGAGTGAAAGGTCTGACAGACCAAATCTCTGAGAAATGGAAGCCTAGGGCTGATTGGACTTGCATTAATCAATGCATACAACAAGAAGGTGAAACTGTTGATAGATATTATGCCAGATTATTAGAATGTTTTAATAACCATTGTGGAATGCAGGTACCTGAAGATCAAACACATGATTCCCCATATGAGCAACAGCTAAAGAATGCATTTTTAAAAGGCAGTATTGAGCCCATTAGCAGCTTTATTACAAAGCACATGGTAGATCATCGTACAAGTAGATTACAGTCATTACTTGAATATGCAAGACATGCCGAAAGGCATTTTAATAGCAAAAAGAAAAAGAAAACTCAAGTATTTGCAGTAGAAGATGGATCAGAAGTCTTTGTAGTACAAACTGGGAAGAAGGGTAAGAAAAATACCCAGGGAAACAAACAATCTGATAAGCAATCAGAAGACTTTGAAGAAAGAAAGAAAAGGGGTGAATGTTTCAAATGCAGGAAAAAGGGACATTTAGCAAGGGATTGCAGGCAAAATAAGAAGGTAACCACAGAAGACAAGGAGGGTGAGGAATGACTATATGACAGTCAAGAATCACTGGATAGGAATAAACAAGAAAAGACAAATGCAAATGTGATAGAAGGGGTAGAGGATGTGACAGAAGAAATAGAGGATGTACATGAATTCATAGATAATGAAGAAAATGAAATTTTGGACTTAGCATTATTGAGCTTAGAGCTCTACTTGGCAGACACAAAACAGGAAGTTACACTTCTGGTAGAGGGGAGGGAAGTCAAATTCCTGTGTGACTCAGGGGCTTCACGGACCCTGATACATCCTTCCAAACTACCAGAAAATTCAGAATCACTGGACTACATATTAGTGAAAGCAGCTAATGGACAGCTGTATCGGGAGCCACTCTCCCACAACATAGTGATAACTGACCCAGTTTCAAGGATGACCCAGAAAAGCAAAATTGTTGTTTCTGCAAATTGCCCAGTGAATCTCTTGGGCAGAGACCTAATGCAGATATTTGGCATAGCCGTAGTTCCAACTATGCAGGGTATGGAAGCACAGCAACAAATGGATACTTTTGTAGTGCGACCGGCGGGTGAAACATTTTATTGGTACAGCCAGGACTTAGTTACGACTGGTCCAGGGGCAGTAACCGAAGAACTGATGAACGTAGCCATCAGTAAATCCCCCTCCCTTGACACCGATAAACAGCATTTGTTGCATTGCACTCTATATTACTGTAACAGACCAGGACCTGATAAAGAATATGAGCAAGAACTGTTTAGAAACCATACTAATAGATTAGTATTACGAAATTTGTACTGGGACACAGAAGGAAACAGTGTTCATTAACCCAGGAATTCCTAGCACTTTACAAATCTAATCAATTACCACATGTAAGTTTAACTAAAGATAGAAATTTGAAGTGGGCAGACTTAGGAGAAAAAGTCACAAGGTGGGAAAAACAGACAGAGTTAGAACTCCCTGAACAAGGAGTACAAAAGCAGAAATTAAATTGGATAACACAGACACACCCAGCTGTGCACTCACAGGCAAGTGAGAATAGCTGAGTAACACTCTTACTAGAGGAAGAGGAAAAAGCCTTACGAGACATACCAGAGACTCTCTGGTCAACAGGGAAATCAGATGTAGGACTTATTCGTACGGCAGGACCAGTTACTATCATGCCGAAATCAGCATTTAGACCTCAAAAGAGACAGTATCCCTTAAGAAAGGACACAGAAATAGGAATCAAACCTATAATAGCAGCCTTACTTAAGGAAGGAGTCTTAATAGAATCTCCTGATTCACCGTGTAATACACCCTTATTTCCTGTTAGGAAAACAAACGGAGAATGGCGTATGGTCCAAGATTTACAAGCTGTAAATGACGCAGTTATACCTAGGGCACCTATGGTGCCAGATCCACACACTTTATTGAATGATTTGAAACCTCAACAAAAGTATTTTTCTGTGGTAGATATTAGCAATGCATTTTTCTTAATACCGATACACCCAGACAGCCAACATTGGTTTGCATTTACATTTCAGGGGAAACGGTATACATATACGAGACTACCACAGGGATATTGTGAAAGTCCAACAATATTCGCACAAGAAATGGCAAGTAACCTGGCAGGATTTATCCCACTGAAAGGTAGTCAGATTTTACTTTATGTAGACGACATTCTGCTGGCAGCCCCCACCCAGCAAGAATGCAGAGAGGATACCATAGCATTATTACAACACTCAAGGACACAAGGTAAACAAAAACAAACTGTAACTTTGGAAAAAACAGGTCAAATACCTGGGATATGTAATATCCAAAGAAGGCAGAATATTAGATGAAGACAGAAAAACAGCAATATTACAAGCACCTAAACCAACTACCAAGAAGGAAATGATGTCCTTCCTGGGTACTACTAACTTTTGTCGGAGTTGGATTCCAAATTATGCTTTGGAATCTGCTCCGCTGACTAACTTGATATTCAAAAAGCCGATGGCAGCACAAGATTTATTACAGTGGACACCAGAAGCAGAATCAGCTTTCTGCAAACTGAAACAACTGATAGCTTCTTCCTTAGTTTTAGGATTACCAAACTATCATAAGCGATTTTTCCAAACCGTAGACTGTAAGCAAGGTTATATGACATCAGTGTTAACACAACAGCATAGGGACAAACAATGCCCCATAGCTTACTATTCATCACAGCTAGACCCAGTGGCATGATCCTTGCCCCACTGTGTACAAGCAGTAGTCGCAGCTGCAATGGCAGTGCAGGCTTCAGCCTCAGCAGTATTGTTCCACCTTCTCACATTGAGAGTGCCTCATGCAGTCGCGATTATTTTACTGCAAGAAAAAGTAGCATATCTCTCTCCTGCTAGACATTTTTCCTGTATGACTATACTGTTGAGCCAACCTCATATGACAATTGAACGATGCACAACTTTGAATCCTTCAACCTTGCTCCCAACCCCTGCAGATGGCAAACCACACTGCTGCCTGCAGGAGATTGAGCAAAAGACACTACCTAGAAAAGACCTTACAGATGTTCCTTTGGATGATGCCGAGGTGACATACTATGTGGACGGCTCGTGCAGGAGGGGTCTTACAGGACAGAATCTAGTGGGGTATGCAGTAGTTTCTGATACCGAGAATTTAGAAGCAAAGTCTTTACCACACAACTTATCTGCACAAGCAGCAGAATTGATTGCCTTGACAAGGGCATGTACCTTAGCAAAAGGTAAGAAAGTAAACATTTTTACTGACAGTCAGTATGCTTTTTCTACTGTACATGTTTTTGCGCAGCAGTGGAAAAATAGAGGGATGATAACATCTACTGGTAAACCAATTAACCATGCGCAATTTATTTTAGACTTGTTAGACTGTATTCAGTTACCTCAGAAAGTAGCTATTTGCAAATGCGTAGCTCATACCAAGCAACAGGATAAAATTTCAAAAAGTAATGCCAGGGCTGATACAGCTGCAAAACAAGCAGCTTCAGCTTCAGAAGTTTTTCTTTTAAGTGAGGAATTACAAACATCTGAGATTTTAGACTTAGAAATGTTAAAAACAATGCAGACACTTACTACAAATGTAGAAAAACAGAAGTGGATAAAACGAGGAGCAATCCTTGAGAAGGGACTGTACATCTTCAAAGAAAACAAACCGATTTTACCATCTAACTTGTTTAGATATGCAGCTTTGTTGAGCCATGGGCAGTGCCATGTCTCAACAGGGGGGATGGTACAGTTAGTGAATCGAGTGTTTACGACATATGGATTTACAAACTACACAAAAGATTTTTGTGCAGCATGCCATGTTTGTAACAAGCATCATGCATAAGGGGCATTGAAACCTAAGCAAGGGAGTTTCTCTATACCACTGTATCCGTTCCATACTATTTGTATGGATTTTATAGAACTGAACAAATGCGAAAATAAGAAGTACTGCCTTGTCATTATAGATATGTTTTCCAAATGGGTAGAAGCTTTTCCAACTAAAAATCCAGATGCAGCTACTGTTGCAAAAGTCCTCGTTAAAGAAATTATTCCTAGATTTGGCATACCAGAAAAGATTTATAGTGACAATGGCACACACTTTGTAAATCAAACTATACAACAACTTAGCCGTTATTTCGGGATTTCTCTGAAAAATCATTGTGCATACCACCCCAATCTGCAGGATTAGTAGAGAGGCATAATGGGGTTTTGAAAAACAAGCTTAGAAAATTGATTAGTGAGACACAAAAGAACTGGGTGCACTGTTTACCTCTGGCACTGTTGAGCATGAGAACTGTTCCAAATGCAAAAGGGTTAACTCTTTTTGAAGTTCTGTTTGGGAGGGCATATTATACACCTCAATGGAAACCTCTCATGTCTGCAGAGCAGGAGGCTGACAGTTCACTTGCAGGGTATATGAGGCGATTTTTGAATAACAAACTTTTGCAGTTAAATTCTGTTTCAGATAAAGAGCAAACAAGACCATCGGAAACAGCAGTAGCCCCAGGCGCATGGGTCTGGGTGAAGGTGGTGAAGAGAAAAAACTGGAGTCCTCCGAAGTGGGAAGGGCCGTACCAGGTACTACTGTCGATACCCACTGCAGTCAAGATTGCGGAGCGAGCGTCCTGGATTCATTTGATGCACTGTAAACTGGTTAAGAACTTTGAACTGGACAAAAACCTTGTTACCACTGTACAATGAGAACAAAATGACCAGGTATAGAGCAAGCAGAGATACAGAACAACCTCAGAAAACTTGCATGATTATTCTGGTAGCTATACTGATAACATTGTTCTTTTTGTTGTGGCCTTTCCTTTTTCCTGCCACAAAAGTTGAACTGATTAAACGTGATGAGCCGACCATAGACTGGCACCCAAACTTTAACACTTATCAGGCAATTACACGTGTGTATGCTGAGACTTTTAATGTTTCAAACTTCTGGATTTGCACAGCCATACCAACAGCATACAGGGGGTTATTAATGACTGCAGTCCCCCTAGGGGTCAATGAGACCTGGGAAAATTTGGTTTATGACACCGTAGCTATTAAAGCATATGATAAGGTAGCACTGTATTTGCCTGTGACACAAAAGGGAATTGTATGTTTTTATAAGAATGACACAATTCAAGTGGGTTGGAGCAAGTGCAATGTGACTGTACATTACAAATGTTATACCAAAGCAAACAAAATGGGTGCAGCTTGTAGTTCAAATTATGACTCATTTCTTGAGTCCATGCATAAGACTATTGAACAAGTGCAACGTAATCCTGTACTTTTTAAACAACTATCTGTAATAGATAGGAAAATGTTTCATGCAGGGCAGCCATTTTGTAACAAAGTAACTACTAAGGTAGAGGATTGTTATTTTGTATGTGGTAAGAAAGCATATAAATGGTTACCTGAGAATTGGTCCGGCAGTTGTTTTTTGGGGTACCTGGTCCCGGCCATACGACACACTGCAGTTTTGCCTCAGGGAAATATTCGAAATACCCGAGATGTGGCCAAGAAAGCTGTCAGGAAGCCTGAAAATCCAGTGGGACAGATTGAGGCGGGCTGGAAAGACCATCATACTGTGGGTACCAAACTGATGCACATGGACTTGAGTGATGCTGTTATATATTGGGCAGGCATATTACCTGCATATGGTGCAGTGAAATCGATTTGGGAGCTGCAAAAACTGTCTAAACTTCTTGAAGTAATGAGTAATGCAACTTTTTCTGCTCTTGAATTGATAACTGATGAACTGAATGCTATGAGAACTGTAGTGCTCCAGAACCGAATGGCTCTTGTCTTCACCCTCGTGGCGAGAGGTGGTACGTGCGCTTTAATCAAAGAAGAGTGCTGTGTGTATATACCTGATCATCAACATGAGATAAACGACCACCATGATGTGATACAGCAAGTGTCGGCCATGACCAAACTAGGCCCAAACCCTCTGATGGACTTTTTCCAGAATTTGTTTGGGGGATGGGGTTCCATCCTAATGAACATCCTGATTGCCATTTGTGTGGGATTAGTCCTATTAGGAGCATGCATTTGTTGTGGTATTCCCTGCATGAAAAAGTTAATCAAAGAATTTATAGATATATCAGTTTCTGAGACTTTGTATCAAAGTACTGAAATTGAAGAATTGTTAGAATGTGAAACACTTTCATAAGTTTAAACTGAATGACTTTCTTAACTGCAAATCCTGAATGGAAGAGGTTAGGAGAAGAAGCAAACTGTTTATTCTTTTGAAAATAGAATTAAAAAGTATTAACAGGGGGGAAATGTCAGAAAAATATGTATCAATGTGTGTATGCTTAATGCTAATTAGAAACTAAATAAGTTAACACGTTTTTCATTCTATTTTATATGCACTGTTTTATATACAGTTGAGTTTCATATGAGATTGAAAAGATGCTTTTTGAAGCTGCAGTGTGCTTTCTGAAACTTGCAAGATGCCCTCTGACCTAGTAATTGCTAGCACAGCAATATTTATGTTTATGCCTTTTGGAAATGTACTTGAGAAGCAGGTGATTATCTGCTAGGTCAGGAAAAATGAATGGACAATGCTATATTCTGTAAATGTAATGATTTTAAACAATCAGCTCTGTTCGAAGTATGAGAACATGTGCAGCTGCAGAAGTTTAGAGATAACATAGACAAAGGACTGTTAGAGAAATGAACTGCAATCTATACTTGCTTTGTGCTCAAATTAGCCATAGTACCTTGAATGGTAACATTGCATATATCTAACCAGTGGTAGACAAGGCCACGTTGTTTTTCTTAGGAAGTTTCTCACAAAAATTGATGGTACCAGCAGAATATTGTAAAAACAATGACTGTGAAGTAATGATGACAAAACTTGTGATTCACTACGTCAGCTTGGTAGGCAATGTCTTATTAGAAAATGTATAAAAATACCTGTATTTCCTGATTCTAGTTAGACAAACTCTGTACTAGCACGTTTTTGTCTCCTTGCTGCAAGATTAAAATGCCTTAACCTGAACCTACCGTGTTTTGATCATTTTTAAAGTATATTTTTCCTTTGACAATATCCTATCTGTTAGTTAATATGTATGTCAAAGTCTCTTCTATGGAAATTGTATGTCAAAAGTCTGTCCTTAAAACTATGTTTTGTAAATAATTGTTCTCTTGGAGCTTTTCTCCCTGGGCCTCCACTGAAAATGGACTTGTAATGCAGTTGGACTCTCCTGGTCAACAAATGTAAAATAAATAAATAATAAATAAATAAATAACTTTAGCAGCACCTTCATCAGCATTTACATTGTTCCTTGTGACCATGTTGAATCAAGGTATTTAAGTAGGCTAGAACCACTGTAACAGCCTCTAATTTGCTACTTCTGCTATAGCCTTTAGTTGATTATAAATGATTTAGTAAGGATTATTATAATTTTCTAAAGAAATACAAATTAAAGCATGAGTGACCTATGCTGGTACTGTTGCTGGGCAGGTACTAGTCTATGGTTAGAATACTGAGAGAAGAGACCTTTGTAAGATCCTGCAATGGATCAAGAAAGCAAGAAAAAAAGAAACAGAAGTTCTTTAGACTAATTACATGAAGAAAAGGATTTATATATAGGACAAATTCATTCTCTTCCCTTTTAAGATTTTGATAAGAAGAGCTCTTGATTTTCTGGTTCTCCTTTAGAAAATATTTCCTTTAGGAAAACTTACAGGAGAATATATTGGTTGGCTGGTAGATAATTTCTCATCTCCAGAGACAATATAGAGGGAAATGATGAAACTTCCAAATGCAAAGCAAATAGATATTCACTTTTGCAGTAAAAGATAAAAATGTGCTGAAAGGCAAACAGTAGTGCCCAGATTTTTATTATTCAGCACCAGAAAAGGCTAACAGGTTGTATAAATTACCAGCAGTGTTTATGGACAGATTTAGACCAAGAAAGCCAAATGTCACTAGGTGTAGACATGTACGTTTTCGCCTTCTTATGACCTAGACAGCACAGCATAAGCAGACTGTTAAAAAGTAAAAAGTCACGGACATTCAGAAACCATATAGCTGAAACACTGGATGTTCTTAAGGGGTAATTTTCATATATCCCATGGGCCAGGTTTAAAGTATCACATACTGAAAACTCTAGCTTTGCTAGATCTTTCTTGTAGTTTTTATTAACTGGTTTGTCTGTGTGACCTCCTCACTTGCTGCTTTTGTTTATTAGTTGGAATATTTTGCAGACACCTTGATGGCTGTGGACATCATCTGGGTTTAAAGATAAAGAAGTTATGTACTCACCATAACGTTCCATGTTTGTAGTCCATCTCGCCCTTCATTCTTGCATATGAGTTCGGATATGATCCTCGGCTCCGACTCGGCCGATTACAAATCTCAATGTCTCTAAGTTGGCTCGTGGCAAGGTAGGCATCCCATAATGCACTAGTAACAATCCCCAGATCTTGTTTGCTGCTGTCTTTAATAGTGATATAAAGGTATTTCCACAAGGATAAACAAAGATGAAAGGTCTCCATCTCTAAGGAAGATAGACATTATCTTGTCTCCAGATCCTCCAAGGATACATGGACGTGGGTAGGTGGGTGGGTTCATAAGAATGAAGGGCGAGATGGACTACAAACATGGAACGTTATGGTGAGTACATAACTTCTTTATGATCTGTAGTGCTATCTTGCCATCATTCTTACATATGGGACAGCATCCCTAGCACCTTTTTCTTGGGTGGCTCACGGGAATATACTCCTAAGAACTGTGGAACCAAAGGAAGCTCTAACCCTGGAGGCCAAGTCCAATTTGTAATGAGTAATAAAGGTATGAGGGGTAGCCCAAGTTGCTGCTGCACATATACTGTCCATTGGAATTCTGGCTTGAAAAGCGGCAGATGTGGATATAGATCTGGTGGAATGAGATTTTAATTTTAAATGGGAGGTATTTACCATTAGAAGAGTAAATAAAAGATATGCAATTTGAAATCCAGTTTGATAACGTTATCTTGGAGACTGGCATTCCTTTTCTCGTCTCTGAAAAATATATAAATAATTGGTCTGATCTCCTAAACTCTTTGGTTTTATGTAGACAGAACCTTAACTGTCTGTGTACATCAAGTTGATGAAACTTATATTCTGCTTTGTTTGTATGATTTGGAAAAAAGACTGGCAGTTCAATAGTTTGATTAATGTTTGATTGTGAACAAATCTTGGGGACGAAGGAAGGGTTAGTGCGACGGGAAACTCTGTCTCTATGAAATATTAAGTAATGAGGTTTGACTGAGAGTGCTTGCAGCTCTGATACTCTTCTGGTGGACGTAATGGCTACTAGAAAAATGGTTTTCCATGAAAGGAACTTTAAACCACATGTATGTGAAGGTTCAAAAGGCAGTGAGGTAAGTTTTGAAAGAACAACATTTATATCCCAGGGAGATACAGGTTCTTGAAAAGGATGTCTTAGTAAGGTAGTGCCTTTTAAAAATGATTTACACAATCTGTGAGCCATAAGATTAGGTTCATGTTGCCTCAAATGAAAATTGGAGATAGGTGTTAATTGAACTTTGTAGCAGCAGCTGATCCCTGATGAAATAGTTTGGTTAGAAATTCTAACACTAAGGGAATGGAGGCTGTGTATGGATCTATATTCCTAGCTTGTGCCCAGAGAGAAAATCTTTTCCACTTGCTAGCGTACAATTTTCTCGTAGAAGGTTTATGAGAAGACGTTAGGATATGAGTAACCGCAGGGGAGAAATCATGAAGCCTGACTAGGGATGGAAGTGGAGCAGCCACACTGTCAAGTTGAGGGTGTGGAGACAGGGATGGAATGTGCCTGACATATGTGTCAGAAGGTCTGGTACTGGGTCCAAAGTCCATGGATCATCCAGAAGGTGAGGCCCGAGAAAGAGAAACCAAATCTGACGAGGCCAGTAAGGAGTGATGAGAATCATTCTGCTTCCCAAAGTCTTTGCTTTCTGGATAACTTTTGATATTAACGGAAAGGGAGGAAAAGCATAAAGAACTCCCGAGGGCCAATTGTGGATACGTGCGTCTCTCGGTGTCTCCCCCGGGGGGGGATATGGGTGAAGTAGCTGCTGCATTTGGTGTTCATTGGGGTGGCAAACAGATTGCAGCAAGGCTGTCCCCATTTGCAGAAAATCTGTTCTGCGACTTTCTGATTCAGAGACCACTCGTGAGGCATCAAGATTGCCCTGCTGAGCTTGTCGGCTATCACTTTGGTTCTCCCCAGGATATGCATTGCAACTAGAAAGCGTTGAGAAGATATTGCTGACTGCCAAACACGTAGAGCCTCTCAACATAGGGGGTAGGATCTGGTTCCCCCTTGTTTGTTTATATACCATACCACTGACATATTGTCTGATTGGATTGCTATTGTCCCTAGAGGAAGAAAGTCATGAAGTGCTTGCAACGCTAGTAGCACTGCTTTCATTTCTAGAACACTGATATGCAAGTGAGCCTCATGTTCTTGCCCTGTGCCTTGGACTGTCCTTCCTAGATAATGCCCCCCCCCCATCTGGGAGGCATCCGTGGTCACAGTAGCAATGGTTTGGTGAGGAATGAATGGTCTCCCTATCGTTAGTTGATTGGACTGGATTCACCAACGAAGGTAATTTTTGCAAGATTCCATTATTAAAATGGGATGAAACAGAGGCAGTTGTTGAAGAGACCATTGGGAAAAGAGTAGCCATTGTAGAATTCTCATATGTAGTCTGGTTAGTGGAACTAGAGTTATAGTGGAGGCCATGGTTCCCAGAAGTTTGAGCACTGTCTTCACTTTGACCTTTTGATGGGGAAGCAGGCTGTATATTTGTTGTCTTAGATTTTGCACTCTGTCTGAAGGAAGGTGAGCCATCATTGTGACTGTGTCTATTTCTGCACCTATAAAAGTCACATATTGAGAGGGTGCCAAGACAGATTTTTCCCAATTTATAGTGATGCCTAGCTGAGTGCAGACTCGAACGGTTGAATCCCTGGCTAGTAGAAGTAGGTGCCTGGTGGTGGCAGTCAGGAGCTAGTCGTCCAGGTATGGAAACACTTGGAATCCAAGATATCTCAAGTGAGCCGTTACTACCGCTATGCATTTGGTGAACACCCTGGGGGCTGTGGTAACACCAAAGGGCAGAGCATGAAATTGGTAATGACTGGCTCCCAGCTGGAAGCATAAATGACTCCTTGATACTCTGTCCATTTTTATGTGGTAGTACGCATCTTGAAGGTCTATGGAGCACATCCAATTGTCTTTGCCTAACAGAGGGGGTATAGACTGCAGGGTTACCATTCGGAACTTGGATTTCTTCACTGATTCATTTAACTTGCTGAGATCCAAAATGGGCCTCCTGTCCCCTGTTCATTTTGGCACTAAAAAGAATCTGGAGTATTACTCCAATCTTGTCTGCGGGGACTGTTTGGATGACTATCTTTTGAAGCAATGTTTGAACTTCTATAGTTGCTTGATCCCTGTGATTGGGTGGAACATCTGGGATTCTCTTGGTTAGATGAGGTGGAAAAGAGAAGGGAATGGTGTATCCTCTGGAAATTATTCTTTGTACCCACTTGTCTTGTGTGATGTCATGCCAGGCTTCTGGGTACAAAGATAAGTGACCCCTGACTGGCTTAAGAGATGTGCAGCAGGGCCTCCCTTCAGGAGCGCTGATAGGGACATCCATAAAAGGAATCTTGGTCACCCTGGTTTTGCAGACCCCCCCCCCCGCCTCTAGGGCAACGTCTACAACTATTTCCTCCTCCTCTGCCTCTGGAGAAGGAATCACCTTGTGCATCTGGGAAAAATCTCTGAGATTTCTTGAACCACATTTTTCCCCCTCTCTGACCTTTAGAGTATGGTCTAGAAGGGATGGAAAAACATACTCCCATGGCAAAGAGAGTCTTCCCTTCCTGCTCGCATCTGGTGAGTGTGTCTTTTAACTTTGGTCCAAACAGAGAGGAAAGGTGGACAACTGAGCAGTAACCTTCTCAGGGACTCCTTCAGTTAAAGTACCTAGGAGAGTATCTCCTAGCTCTTTTAGGAGATCTCTTTGAAGCCTAGTGAAATGGGTGAGGTAATTCAGTGATCTGAGTGTAAAAGCCGCTGAAGAAAAACTACGCTTCCTATATCTGTCTATCATTTGAGACTCTTTGTTCGATGGGTGGACAGACGAAGAAGTCTCTACTAGTTCCTTCTTTGTGGCTGCTGCCACCACCATGGCATCTACAGGCACACCTTTGGTCAGAAACTCTTTTTCCCTAGGAGCTGAAAGGAATTTGTTCGGCCTTCTGGGGACTGGTTCCATGGTGTCAGGAGTTTCCCACACCTTTTGACTCACCAACTCTAACAGCTCAGGTAATCCTAATCCACCTTTCCCTGTTGGAAGGATCAACTTATCCCACTTGACCCTTGCCCCTTTCCCCTCCCAGATAAAATCCTTCAACTCTTTATTAATTTCTATCCACAACTTCGCCTCTGGTTGATAAAAATATGCCTGAGCTGTATATAAAACTAAAAGGACTCAAAACATTTTCACTGCTTGGATCTTGCTACCAATATCTATAAATAAAAGCTCCCAGTTTCTCAGTTTTTATATTATCTTTTGTTTAGTCTCTTCCCACATATCCTTAGCTGCCAGAACAGAATCTTTTCAATACATATTCCTAAATACTTCATTTTATCATGTTCCCACAAATATGGATGTTTCTGGATCAATTTATGTGTGAGTAACTAGTTTATAGCTATAGCCTTTTTTTATTTTCATTAATTTTGTATCCCAGCCCCAAAAAAACTGAAACTGTCTCAAGATGTTCCACAACACTGAGATGTCCTTTTCTGATTTTATCAGGTACAAAATAATATCATCTGCAAAGTGGATAACACTATTCTTGGTAGCTGTTACCTTTGGCATTTCAAAGTTAAGAACTCAAGTGTAAATCACCTTATTCAGTATTCCATTGTGAGGAATGTAACTGAAAAAAATCTATCCTTCATGCCAAAAGCAATTTCTGTAATGACTTATGGTCAATCTGTTTGACTGCCAGTTTTCTTTGAAAAGGATTAAAAGGATAGACTGTACTGCTTACACCTGTTGGATGTTCACTGATAGCTGAGATCCTGTAGAAGGAGGACTAATTATTTCAGAAATGCTGACCCATATCTTGCATCTTTAAGAAGTTGAAAAAATCCAATCAATAAAATACCCTTTATACATTGTTGGTGCACTGAATTGAATTTTGCTATGACATATATATGATAAATGTCATCAAGGTTCCAAGAGAGCTGACTCTGCTTGGACAGCAGCCACATCATTATTAACATATTTCAAGAATGCTTCTGTATAAAATGTTAAAAGATGCACCACTGTCTTCTGTGGAAACTTTCATACAACACTATACGATGGATGCACAATCTATGGACAAGACAAGTTTTGACACAGCTGTGCTGCAGGGAATTCTGTAATTGTCCTATTCTCTTGGGTGTTGTAGCACTGTGTAGGACTCTACCATTAATGTTATGATTTAGTTTTGCAATGACCCACCCAATGAAGAAGATAGTAGTGTTGAGTGAAATGCTTACCATAAGAGCAGATCTTCCTCATTCTTAGTTATGTTACTTTTACACATTTGTTATTGTTTTTTTTAACAATTTCATTACTTATTAGTTAAGGCATAGCCTACAGAGCCATGGCAAGGGAGGCACAAGCAAGACAGCTGCCTCAGACACCAACAGTTAGGGGTGAGACTGCCACTTTAGATAAAGCACTGAACAACCCCTGATGTGTCTTTGGTGAATGAATAGCTGGATGCAGTAGCTCTGCAGCAGTGACTCTTTACACAGCCGTGTTCACGACCATGGTGGTTTAAATGACATTTAGTGTGTCTTATGAAGTACAGCAAGGAGTGTCTTACTACTGTTTAGCAAAACTTCCTTGCAAGATTTGTAGGCTTCTTCTATAACTGTACAGTTTAGCATAATATACTTTTAACAGTATTTTTTTCTTTCTTGCTTGAGGAAATCAGAAGCCCATGAGCCCCCAAATGGAAACAGTGGGACTGAGATCCCCACCCATGGGCAGTCACCACCGTGCCTTCATGGCCCTGAAGGTGGCTTTGCTGGGGGCTGAGCAGGAGGGGCAGGCTGACCCTCTAATTGTGCAACATAGCCCTCAAGCTGGCATAGCAGATCTTCAAACTCCTTTTGGAGCTTGCTACGCACCAATCCCCGGTCCTGGCTTCGGGTGACAGTATCCTGTCTGTGTCTGCTCCTGGGGGGGATGAGCCCCATCCCCTGAGGTGGTTCCACCTGAAGGTGGTGCAGGACCAGCGGACAAGGAGGTCCTGGGGTGGGTCCCAGACATGCTGGGGCCCAGTGCCATGGCCAGATGAGGTGGGAGAGTTGAGTCCGCTGGGACCGACCTTCCCAGCCTTCCTATGGTGTTACAGTTTTAGAACATATGTGGGTTAATAATAGTCAACACAATCCAGGATTAGTTATAAGAGCATGCACAGATATTCCCATTAACCCAAAACAAGAGATTTGGAACAGTTGCATAGCAAACAGGACACATGCATATATGAAACCGCAGTGGCCATTACAACGGCATGCAGGTTACATTGATAGAAACAGGCCACAAATGATAATATTTCAACATGGAACATTAATAGAAACACATTTCAGTATTTGTTGAACAATAGGACATATGTCCCTACAGAAGGTTTGGTGTAAAACATACCCATTGATTTGTGTGTTAAGATTATTGTTGCAGATATGGTGGGGGAGGGAGAGATGTCAATTAACAACTTGTATATCCTTGCAGTACTCACCCTGATCATTGCTCTAATCATTACTCTACACGCACTATTACAATAACCTATGGCCTTGGTTTGGGCAGTGGTATCTTTGTACACCATGTATAATTCAACCTTCTTATAGCTTCTTTCTACTTCTCTTACCTGGAAGGCCTGTGAGGGAATGGTTGTTAACACTACCTGACTGTTTCTACACATATTCTCAAAATCCTAGTTGAAATTATACATACAGCTTACTACCACTCCCAGGATTCAAACCATGGCTGTGTCTGCTAAAAATACAATTTGTATTTCATCAGAGTGCACTATTGAGAAACTGCTGTCTCTTTCTTCAATGTTTTCTGTCTAAGTCTCTCTTGGTTGTACAATCTGACCTTGTAATTACAGCATTCTTATACAGACATTCCTAGACATATTTTTTTATGTTGCACAGTGTGGGAAGCAGTGGTTAACACAACATTACTATTCAGATGCCAGATTTCGGTGAATGCAACATTTCAAGCAATACAATACCAGACTAAACACAACCAGTACAGGATTTAGAACTTTATTGCCAGGCAGTTACAGTTTTATTTAAATATGACCTATATGGGATTATTACTGTCATATTGTCTGGTTTATAAAGTACAAACCATACACATTTTTTATACTGCCAGCTGACATTCTACTCATTTATATTTATTTGGTATGACTATTACAAGCAGGATTGTTACTCACCAGCCTCGCGACACAGCCTTTGCAATCTACAGGCGTGGGATTCCTGTTGCAGCCCACTCAGCTGGAGCTGTAATGAAAATAGAGAAACATTTAGGCATACTTATCCATCACAAACACAGGCTGGACTTTGGTAAACAGTTATTGCTATGAATACTTGCACACTGCTGGGATATCACCCCTCTGTTTTGCTTCTTGGATCCACTGTTCCAAGAGCTCCCTCTTCCTCCGTTTCAAGTCGGCATAGTGGTGCTGGACCTGTTCACCAGTCCAAAGGATACCAGTGGCACTGGTGAGATCATGGGCAAGACTTTCCCAGGCTTCCGCTTTGTATTGGGAGCCATGGTACTGGTCCTGCAGCAGTCTCACGTCATGGTTTTTACCAGGAGTCTTTCCATGATCTTGGACTCCTGTATGCCCCAGTGCTGCGCCCGAAAGTGCATGCCCTCTTCAGCACCTACCATACTGCCTACAGTGTGAAGCTACAACTGGTTATGAGCTGTATTCCTGCCTGCGAGGTTTAAATACATCTGATTTCCCTCCCTTTGCCGTGATTGCATGGTTTTGAATATGGTGAGCTAAGCTAAGCTACGGATAAACCTGCTTAGCTAAGGTTGCCAGTGCTTAAAGGGGCAGGTTTAGCACTGCTTACCAATGGGAAAATCCACTTAGCTGGGCTACTCATTGCTTAGCATTCATATTTGCACAATGCTTACACCCGGTCAGCACAGCTGTACAATGTTTAGCATTGCTTATATTTTATTTTATTGGACTACTACCTGTATGGGATTGATTCATCATTCATTACGTATTATAAATTTGTTTACCTTCCCTGACATCCCCCAATGTGTTTTCATTACATTTATTCTTGTGTGACTATACTGTATGGGGCACTTGTGTTTATATGAGGGCTTCACTACTTTATTACACTGACACCTCACATCTGGCCCTAATACACTACTCTGGTTGAGAAATATAAGTTACTTCCTACATAAATATACAAATAAATTAAAATTATAATGATTACACATACAAAATGAAAATGACTTTGGTGAGGCTCAAACTATAAATGACTACATGCAAGGTGTATGCTGTAACCGCTACACTACTGCTTATGTTGAATGTCTGTTGCTATTTAACTTATCATGCCATTTCAGCTAGGCTAACTATAGCTAAGCAATGGGCACACCCATGCAGCTACGCTTAAACTTTATTGCACATGTGAAAAAAAATGTATTTGTTGCGTTTTTTACTTTGTACCCTTCAGAATATCCATGCTAATGCTAAACCTGTTATTCTATCAACTTTCTTGGTTTGTAGGAACAATTGTCCCTTATGGCTTTGTCCAGATTTCTTACCCTGATGGGCTGGGAGGTGTGTGTTAGACTCTTCATACCCTTCCAAAAATTCATGCTAATGCTAAATCTATTATTCTAAAAAATTTCTCAGTTTGTAGGGACATTTATCCCTTATGGCTTTGTCCAGATTTCTTACCCTGATGGATTGGGAGGTGTGCATTAGATTCTTCATACCCTTCCGAAAATTCATGCTAATGTTAAACATGTTATTCTAGCAATTTTCTCAGTTTGTAGGGACAATTGTCCCTTATGGCTTTGTCCAGATTTCTTACCCTGACGGGTTGGGAGGTGTAACGAGTGATCCCACTCTATTTAAATTGCTGTATGGCAATTCTGGTGTGCAGGGGGCATGTGTATTGTGAGAACACTGCTCTCAGACACACCCCCTGCGCTCACAAACAGACCCATGTCTGTGTAAGAGCTGAGCAGCACACCTTCATTAATATGCAAGGCTTGCTGCTGCTCTACATGGACACAGATGTCTCCGTGCAAGAATAAGCTTATTCTTGCATGAAGATTCGTGAATCTGGCCAGAAGTCTTTAACACATTTTCTTGGAATTTTCTATTCAAAGCACTAGAACTTTTGGGCTTTTCTCTAAAATTTAGATTCCTAATCAAAAACATCTATCAAGATAATAAGGCTTATGTTATGATAGGTTCATATCTTTCTGAATCTTTTCATATAAATAATGAAACTAAGCAAGGTTGCCCTCTTTCTCCTATTTTGATAGATCTGGGTATTTAAAGTCTTTTCATAATTATTAGATCCAAAGACAATATAATTTTTTTTTATTCAGAAAATAACTGCTTATCAAAGATTATGCTATTTGCTGATAATATTACTACTTTTAATCTATGTATTCCAGAATTAAGTAAAATTGTTAAATTATTTGAAAAATGGCCTTCATTTTAATAATAATAATAAAAACAAATATGTATTATTTAATAATAATAACCTTTCCACAATAAAACTTATGGAGAGTTTTTTTGCAGGGCTTGTGAAGAAATAGATTATCTAGGAATTATACTAGTAAAATCTTGGGAATTTACTAGGGATGTAAATTTTAGTAAACTATTGTTAGAAATAAATAAATTCAGATTTGGAATAATCAAATGTATTATTTGATGAAAGATTACACCTTATCAATGTAGTAGTATTATCTAAAATGTTATTTATTATTTATGCAACTGCTCTTTCACCCTCTAAATCACAATTATAAAACATTAATAATGCTGTCTTAAAATTTGAATGGCCATCTGAGAAACCTAGAATAGCTTACAAATATCACGTTAGAATTTGGAATAAAGGTAGAATAAAATTTCCAGCTTTAGGAATATATAATAAAGCATCTTCTCTAATGGTTCTAGTTCTAAAGTATGATAAGAATTAGCAATCAATTTAGAAACATTTACATCAATCTTTATTTGATCCCCAAAGAATTAAATTATTACATTGTTCAAACAATTCAAGGAAAATTACTTATGGTTAGTCTTCTGTAATTATATCCAATATGTTTACTCCTCAACTCCTTCTACTTATGTTAATTCAATATTGAAACTGATGAAGCAATTTATTTTTTCAAACACAGAAATAAAAAAAAATATTTAATGTATTATCCCCCTTTCAAATTTCTAAAGGGCTTATACTAAATTCTAATAATCTAATAATTAATAGGTGTGATACAACATTTTTTGGTGGCTCAATTATTTTAATAATGGATTTTTTCAGTTCATTTCAGATATTCAGTCTGAATTTTGTTTGGATCCAAAGCTGGGTAGATTTACAATATTTAAAGTCCTTTGTATTAGATAATTTTAAAATTGCTTCACAATTAAATCTCATTAAAATCCCAAACCTAATCAGTTATTTAAGTTTAATAGTTTTTAACAATACATTTTATCCTACAATCTTATCTGACTTATATAAAATTTTATTACACTATAAAGAAAATGTAAATAGCAATCTCTGTAATTTTTTATTGCACAATAGATTTGAGGATTTCTTGTATACTGTTAAATTATTAATGATAAACTCAGTTGATGGAACTTCTATAGTCCACACTTCGAGAGTATTCACAAGGAAGTGCTTACACAGATCTTTTTTTACACCCCAAATCATTTTAAAATATATAAAATAGCAGTTCAACTTGTTGGAGATGCAATGACATTTTTATTGCAGACTGTAAACATATTATCTGTGATTGTCCAAACCTTCACACTTATTGGAATAAAATTATTATTTTTTTTTTTTGCAGGCAATGTGAACAGACAAATTTTCACTTTCACATGATATAATTCTTTTTAATTCTCCAATTACAACTTCAGTGAACAAAAATTAGTACTACTTATTAATGACTATTTTAGCAATAGCTCAAAAGACCATCACCAGAAAATGGTGTCCCACATTTTTTTGTTGGTTCAATTGTTTTAGTAATAGATTTTTTTTCAGTTCATTTCAGATATTCAGTCTGAATTTTGTTTGGAAGTGTTTCCACAGATCTTTTTTTACACTCCAAATAATTTTAAAATATATAAAAATAGCAGTTCATCTTGTTGGAGATGCAATGACATTTTTATTGCAGACTGGAAACATATTATCAGTGATTGTCCAAACCTTCGCACTTATTGGAATAAAATTATTATTATTTTTTGTAGGCAATATGGACAGACACATTTTCCCTTTCACACAATATAATTATTTTTAATTCTCCAATTCCAACTTCAGTGAACAAAAATTAATACTACTTCCTATGGACTATTCTAGCAATAGCTCAAAAGACCATCACCAGAAAATTGTGTCCCACAGTGTGCATCCTAGCACTCATCACAAGGACTTCATCTCCATCACCTCTAGCCTTGTCAACTGCTGTGGTTTAACTTTCCAGTTTTCTGTGCCATACAGTAGTACTGGTTGCCCTACTATCTTGTACACATTAATTTTCACCTTCTTTGGCATTCTTCTGTCATACACTATACCTGACACACCATGCAGGTTCACTGCAGGTCCTTTGATTCTAGCTTTGCCACCTCATGCAGACTTCCCTTCTCCTCATCCACCCTTCCTAGATACTTGAAGCTGTTAACCTGTTTCATTTTTTCCTCTTCAATCTCAGATCTCAGCTTTTTTGAGGATTTTGATCTTCTGATTTTCCCCAATTTACTACCATTATAACTGCCTTAGCTGTACTCAGCTTCATTTACTTTTTTCTACTTTATGTTTTGTTGATTGGCTCCCATTAGGCTAGCAGCCTCTTTTAAGGGATACCTGAAATGGTATTTATACTACTAGGGAAATTTAGCCAGGGCACTGGGGAACTTCCCTACTCATTATTGTTGCAAGTGGGACCCATTCTGGAGGAGCACTTCCTGTTTCCATTCCAGTTGCAGAGTCAGCCCAGATAAACAGGGAGGCAGCTGGAGAGAAAAGGAGATGATGAAGTGGTGAAAGAAATAAAGGAGAAAACAAATATCAAAACCAGAGAATGTGTGCAGGATCCTGAGGAAATGTTTCAAAGAAATCTGTTTGCTAGAGATGAGTCAGGAAATGGTGGATGTATAATTACAACCATTCTGTCTGAATGGTTACAGGATGATTTGCTTAAAGAAATCATAGTGCAGAGTGAGCCAGAAAATGAAGGAAATGTTTCCTTAGGAAACATTATGAATAAAATACAAAAGGAGGATGCAGAGACAATCTTGAATAATAGTGGTTTTATGGAAAAGAAAGCATGTGCAGAGAAGGTAAAACAAGGCAAAAGTGGAGTAGCAGAAAAGAATGTAGAAGAACATGAAAAATAGAAGTATATGGTAAGGATTCAAAGTAAAGAAGACAAAGAAATGGACAGATATGAAGTGTGGGACAATTTAGTAGCTCCTTTCGGTGTAAAAGCACATGGGGTTTGTTTGTCTTTTTGGCTTTTCCTGGTTAGGGGTCGCCACAACAGAACTCCGGTCTGCTAATGATTGGCAGTTGATTTTTATGGAAGCACATGGGGTAAGAGTATTTATTCTTATTAACAAAGAGACATTTTATGATATTATATTTGAGACTGTTTTTTAAATGGAAAATTTTCTTGAAGTATATGAAAAAAGAAAGACTGTAACCGATGTAATCTTTATGTGATAAAGTCATTTAACAGGGAAAAATGAAAATAAATGTACAGTTCTGAACAGAGGTAGAAAGAGAAACTTTGAAAGGACATTTGAAAACTTTACGTAAAGAAATACTGGACATTGCAAAAGTTTATGATATAAAGAGTTTATGGACTGATGGCTGGGATTTTAATATTGTATCAAAAATAGAAAACAAAAAAAAATTATACTTATACCAAGCATGATAAATATGGGGGGAATAGGGGTGTCATAAAATACTGGGGACAACCCACAACATGATTTTTATGGAAAAGAAGGGCAGTTGATAAGTAACTGTGACAAAAAATGTTACATTTGTGGGGAAATGGAACATGATGGAAAATGTGAATTGAAATGTTATAAATTTAACAAAATTGGTCATTTATGGATGAAAATATTAAAAAGAAAATAAAAAAGAAAATTTAAAGGAATAAGTCAAAAAGAAAAAAGAAAGGAAATGGATGAAAAAGAATATATACAGCTAATGATTGGGCATTGATATAATGGTTAAGGTGTTTGTCTTACAGACACAAAATACAGTGTATGATTATTACCTTTGGGAGGGAAATTGGTTAGGCTTAGAATGACCCATGAAGAAATTCATAGGTTCATAGGTTGGTACTAGGCTATCGGCCCTGGGGCCTATACAAGCCTAGCCATAACAATTCCCTGGCTATTTCTTTCCACACTATTTACTTCCCTGGACCCCTGTCTAGTAGGATGAGGGATGTGATCCCCGGGGTGAATTTCCTTTCTCCCATCCAATCGTCAAGGTTCCTTTTGAAGAGGGCCACAGAGGCACTCTGCTTGACATGTATGGGCAATCTATTCCAGAGTCTGGGGAGTATCTGGGTCAGGAACCTATCCCTCCAGCATGTTTTGTTTATTGTGATGACAAGGTTTAGATCCCTGGAGCATGTGGCTCTGAGGGATTGGGATTTCTTTAAGTGTAGCATGTCCAACAGCTCTAGGTTTGACATGGCCTTATATGTTAAGCAGAGATCGCCTCTGAGTAGACAATATGCGACAGAGTATAGCTGGTGTTTTTTAAGGTGGTCAGCGTAGGGCATCTGCTTTAGGCCTGTGATTCTTTTAGTGAGGTATTTTTTGCGGCCTTTCCAGTTGTTGCAGATGTCTTGAGAGGTACATACCAAACGGGGCATTGTATTCTATAATGGGTCTAATGAGGGATGAGTACAGTGGGACAATGACCTCCTTTTTTCTGGATGAAAAGCTCTTAGTGATGAGGTGTGCCACATAGAAGGATTTCCTGACTGTTGTGGCGATGTGGTTATCGAAGGTGAGACCACTGTCCGCCTGTGTACCTAAGACTCTTATCACACTTTCGGTGTTTAGTGTACTGCCACCTATATGGCAATTCACGGATACATGTTTTTTCCCAAAGGGGATAACTATACATTTCTTGGCATTGAGCTTGAGCCCATGACTCTAGCACCAAGCATCTGTTTCTGTAAGGCCCTTTTATAGAGTATCCACATTATTTGGGGATTCAATAATGGTTCCCAGTTTGCAGTCATCTGCGAACTTTGTTAGCCAGAGTCCCTTAGTGTTGGCCTGTACTTAAGAAAGCTAGCCTAGTAACTTATGAAGCCATGAATCCAAGGAAAAGGGAAAATGAAAATTTTAGAATGCTTTCTGCAAATGTGCCTAGTATTAAGAATATATTAAGAAAAATAGGGATTTTGGAATGGTGTAATACATGTGCTACAGATGCAATTATATTTTAAGACACAAGATTTTTAGCATATGAAAGATTACAAACAGAGAAACTATTGGAAGGAAAGGTAATCTGGAATTTGGGAAATGAGAGATGTTCTGGAATAGCCATATTCTGCAGAAATAGAGTAGAAATTAGATACAACTTTAGCAAAAATGGGAAAGTTAATCATTGTAGATTTAAAATAGAAAGGCCAAGCATGTAGAATTATAACATATACTTATGCTAATTGTAAAGCAAGGGAAAGCAGATTTTAGACTATGTAGTGATAAATACGAATATTATAATAACAGGGGATTTTAATTGTGATTTAAGAGGGAAACATACAAAGAAAGGAATAATATAATATATATGGTAAGATAAAACTTTGGGACAAAAATGCATGCACTTACAAAAGTCATATGTATAGAACTGAAATAGATTATTTTATAGTATCAAAAGGTTTAATTATAGGAGAAGGGGAGGTGGTTGAAACAGGATTTTCTGATCATCTTGCAATACAGCTAAATATGAAGGAAAACAATGAATATACAAAAACAGGCAAAGTAATAAAAAAGGATAAATGAGAAAGCATGGAATGAAGAAGAAAACAGATTAGTAATACAGTTATAGAAATATCATATTACCATGAGAACATTTTATAAAAATTGGTCTGAATGGTGGATGATCTTTAAGGAAAAATATTTAAAAAAAGTTTTTTTACAGTGGCAATAAGATGTGAGAAGAGTAGAGAAAGAAAAATATAAAAGAACATATAATTATGTACTGGAAGATTTAGAACATAATGATTGAAAATACTTTGGCAAAGAAAAAGAATTATATGAAAGAAATCATTAAAAATACAGTAATTGTTATATAAGCAAAGATATTATTTACAAGGGAAAAGAGAAGTATCAGGTTAGTAAAGGAAGATGGTAGTGTAATATAAGTGAAAAGTTAGGAAATTCTGTATGCCAGCAAATAGTAATAGCAAAGTAAAAATACTTGTAAATGGCTGGTTAAGCCAAGGGGTACATATGAGGAGTGGTATAAGCTAGAGATGTCCAATGAGTTATATATTTTTGTATTAGTTATTAATGTGATAATATGTGAAATAAATTTACAAAATGAAGGCAGAAGTGTGTATAACCCCTGAAGGGTTAAGAATTTCAGTTATTTTAACATATGCAAATGACATTATGAGAACTGCAAAAACACAATTTGAATAAAAGAAATAATCATTTGCATAAATGAGTGCCTAGAAATGTAGGGATGGCTTTAAATAAAGAAAAAAAGTAAAGGTTTAGGTGATGTAGTAAAGATAGGGGGTATACATTTTTCAATGAATGAAAATTTCTGTTAGGTATAAAATTTGGGAATAAAGATGTACGTAGAACTCAATGGGAAAAACAACAGAAGAAATAAAACACACCTGTCTTTTCTGGAGACATATAAATTAGCATTCAGAAAAAAAGGCTTATTTGATAAATTCAGAACTGATAAGAAAATAGCATACTTAGCAAGTGTATTTATGTTGCCAACAAAAAGATCTGGAATGTTTTGTTTAACAGTATTTTAAGAGGAGGAGAAGTGCCAACATCCTGTAAGAAAGCAGTGGTAGCTGTAATACCCAAAGAGGGTAAAGATCCATCAGATCTAGCTTCATTCAGGCCCATTTTAATACTAAACCATGATTATAAAGTGTTCATGTCTATAAAGGGTAAAAGAATGGCAAAAGTAATGCCAAAATTGATACATATGGATCAATGTGGTTTTGTGGAGAGGACGCAAACATTTGACATTAACAGAATATTGATAATCCAGAGGGAAGCAGAATGTAAGAAAATACCGTTGTTGTTAATGGGTCTTGATGCAGAGAAAGCATTTGACAGAATAAGTTGGGACCTTATGAGCAGGGCAATGGAAACATTTGCATTTCCTGAAAAAATGATAAGGTTGACTAGGTGGTTATATGAGGGATCAGAGGTGAAAATTAAAGTGGGTGGGGTCCTCTCTGCTAATTTCTGCTTGGGCAGAGGAACCAGGCAGGGGTGTCCACTTTCCCCTTTGTTATTTGTGTTATATTTAGAATTAGAACCATTGGCAAAGAAAATAAGGGACTCAGAAATTCAAGGATATAATTGGGACAATAGTCAAGAAAAGCTGGTTATATTTGCAGATGGTATAATTTTATATCTGACAAAACCAGAAAGAGACATTACAGTGCTGTGGAACATTTTGAGACAGTTTCAAATCTTTTTGGTATAGAAAATGAATGAAGCTAAAACAAAGGTAATAGCAGTAAAGTTTTTACCCACAGATAAACTGGTTCAGAAATATCCATATTTATAGGGACATGATAACATGAAGTATTTAGGAGTATGGATTAAAATTATTCTGGTGTGGCAGCTGAGGATATGTGGGAAGAGACTAAACAAAAGATAATACAAAAACTGAAAAAAATGGAAGCTTTGTTAAATGGATATGGATAGTAAGATACAAGCAGTTAAAATGGTGTTAGTCCCATTAGTCTTATACACAGGTCAGGAATATTTTTATCAACCAGAGGAGAAGTTGTGCATAGCAATTAATAAAGAGCTGAAGGACTTGGGAGGGGTAGATAGCAAGAGTCAAATGGGATAAGCTGATTCTTCCAGTAGAACAGGGTGGCCTGGGATTATCTGATTTAAAGGGGTATTTCAGAGCTACACAGTTGAGGCTTCTATACATAGCATAAATAGAAAATTATAATTCAAAGTTGAAAGGGATGCTGATGAAACAGGGGGAAGCTTCAAGAAACAAGTAGAGACTGTGATTTTGGATGCAGGCCTTTAAGGAGAATAACAATAATCATACAGAATATTATATCTATAAAGTAGCAGAAAGTATCCAAAGAACTAAGCCAACACATGAATGGAGAAAGGAGATTCTGCCGATAGTGGTGACTGCAATTAGAGATATAGGTAATAGGTAAGAGGGGGCTGGAATTTATTGAAGAAAACTACCAAAAGAAACAAGGTATTGGGAGCAAAAAATAGTGAGGGAAAGATGATAGAATGGGAAGATGTCAAGAATTTATTTGGACTGCAGGTTAGAGATTGCCTTCCCTATCAAGGATTGCTATCAGAGTATAGGCAAAAAGAAAGAAATGGGGGCCTAATTGAAAGACCAGCACTGGTAGAGGTTTTAGTAGAATCTAGAACACTAGCCATTAAAAAAGGAATAATTAGTGCAGCATATAAAATATTGCATGATAACTATAAGACTCACTCAGAAGAGGTTAGAAAGCACTGGGAAGAGAGAATGGTAAGCAATTCACAAAGAAACAATGTGAGGATATATGTATTTCTCCCATATACAACAAAATCTAGAAGATTTAGGAGTTTTGCTTGGAAATGTTTACACATATACTGCACTTCATACCCCAAGTAGACTCCAGAGAATTTTTTCTCAGGTAGACAGCAAATGTTGGAGGTGTGACAGAGAAGAAAGAGGTAATTGGGAATATAATTTCTGTGAGTGCAGTGAGTTGGCAGACTTTAAGGATTTCCTGTGGGATGCACTGTTGGAGATGCTAGGTGGCAGATTGGTGTAATGAGGGAGATGATTTTTCTGAGCTATGATACAAAATTGGAATTGTCTAGACATGGTAAGGCTTTGCTATTTCTAACTATGGTGACTGCCAGAAAAGCAATTTCTAAAAAATGGAAACCAAAATCTAAATCAACTATACTAGAAGTAGTGAATATAGTAACAGAGATAGAACAACTGGAACTGAGATCTTTAGAAAAGGATAGGAGCAAACTACATAGGAAATTGGGAATTGTGGGACAATACACACAGAGGAGGAATGAGGTTTAAAAGAAGGCAGGACTTAAATGAGCTATGCAATGTTTGACTGAAAATGATTGAGTAGATTATAAGTGATGTATAATGTTTGCAACTGGGAGTGTGTCAAAATAGTTTGTGATGTAAAATGCTTGTAGCTAGGATTGCGCCGGTGTGGTTTGTTTTGATTTATATACATGTATGATTGTCTATGTCCTAAGTGATGGTTTAATAAAGATGTTTCTTGTTTAATGCTGCTTAGGCTATACGATATATAACAATATATGTGAAGTATAATGTTTGTAAATGTGAAATTGTTAATACAGTTGTATTACTTTTATATAAATGTAAATTTGCCTATGTCATAAGTGCTAGAATTCAATACAGTTGTTTTTTTAAAAAAGAATTTCACCTGCCCAATTGCTTTAGGATACTGCCATGTTCTGTTTGTAAGCCATGCAGCTATCCATCTAATTAAGAGTAAATCAATACCTAGCTCTTCTCATTTATTGATCAGTGTTTTGTGTATGACACTGTCAAATGCTGAAGTTAAATCTATATAAATTACATCACAGCACAATGTTTCATTCATAGTTATTATATTGTTATAGAACATCATGCTACAGGTGGTAATAGATCTATTTTCAACATATGCATGCTGATATATGGTTTCAAGTCCCACCCTTTCCAGTTCTGACAATAACTTATCCAATATGAGTACTACTGTAGCCAACATCCATGCCAATATTGTTATGGCTTTATGGGAGCAAGAATATGTATCCTTTAATGTTAATAGCTTTTTATAACGTGTTATTTTACAAAAGGTTTGTTGGTGATATTTTTATGTTTTGGAGAGATACTTTACACAATTTGGAGCTTTTTATCACCTATTTAACATAGATGGTTGGTTTTTTGAATTTAAAATAATCTCAAATGGTATTATAAATTTCTTAGATATTTTATCAGAAAATTCAGTTGATGGGAATATTAGTACATTGGCATACTAGAAAAGTACAAGAAAGCTCTGGGAGCCACTAAAAAGAATACATATTTACATAAAACAGGCACACACACCCTTTTATGTTCTGCAACGTTGCTTAGGGACAAATATTGCATTTACTAAAATGAAATAAAGATGACAGAGTACTAGCCAGGCAAATAACTGATTTAACAGATGAATTCAATGAACAAGGGGATTGAGAGAAACTTGTTTATTATGAGTAAGTCAATATTTTCAGTGGGAGGATTTGGACCTTGAAAAACTATTTGGAGAAACATTAGGCTAACAAAGTATAACAGGTATACAAATATGATACAATGTATTTAAAAAAATAGCATATTTTGAGTAATGTAATTGGTCTTAGAAAATTTATAACAGAGCTACCATACTTTAGTTACAAAAGATCACAAAATCTAATGAAGAAAGTAAATGGTGGATCTTAGGTATAGTCAGGGAATAGGGAGTATTTCTTTTACAAAATATTGTTTCTGAAACGATATATATATATATATATATATATATATATATATATATATATATATATATATAGATGTTTATATGATGTTACATCAACATATTTTTAGAAGACAGCTCAGACACCACCACCTCTACATCGTAACCCATAACATCAAGCACTAAAATAATCGACACCCTCAACACACAGTACAATACACAGTAGTGGGGAACGTACATCTCAACCTCAGATCAAGCAATTGTGTTAAACAAAGTGAAGATATAACAACCTCATGTACTCCAAACAACTATGATAATCCTGTTTAGCAATCAAACATTGCAAAACCGTCTCCTTCTCCAAATGGAACTTTCAGGGAGAACTGAAGATTTCACTTGATGCCAAATGCAAGTGCATTTCCCCCAGTCTGGACTATTCCTTCACCAAAGCAATCCATAACACATCCTAAGGTAAGGGTATGATGGCTAAGCAAACATTTAAGGTGCTTGTGCCACCTCTCAACTAAATTTTGTGTACATGGCAGGCCAGCAGCAGTAACATCAAACCCAGAACACAAGCATGGGGTGAAAATAGGAGAATACCTAGAAGCAACATTAAAACAACTTTGAAACTCCCTTTTTCTCCCAGACACATAATCCTGCTCAAAATAATTCAGTAACTCACCAGCATATGGTGGAAATATATGCCCCAACATTCTAAATGCGAAGCGAATGTCTTCATGCTACAGGAATGCTAGGCACAGCATCCACTTTCACCAGTAAATAGAAATCTGCTTCATTAGAGTAATAAGAAGATAAACGCAGAGACTGCACTTTATGCCATGTACTCTGCATAAGGAGGAAAAAACATCCTGTCACATTTGCTGAGTGAAAATATGTCACAAACTCTTCAAGGCAGCAGGTTCACAATCTGTTACAATGTGACTTGGACAAGCAGTGTATTGAAGATTAGAAAACATGTTAAAATAGATGTCCATATCATGTTGTAACACCAACAAGATTTATGTAACATAAGTACAGTAATAAAAGGAAAGCTCTTGCACTTCCCACTCAAGCAAACACAGCCATGAATAGAATACAGTTGCCGAAGTATATCACTGCGAAGCAAAGATGTGCCATCCATAGTCCACATAGTACACATAGAACACATAGACAGATGCTTAATATTTTCAGGAGTGCTAAGTATAAGCATCAAACAACTTCCGGTCTCATCCACCGCATGCTTATACACAAAATGGCTTGCATGTAAACTCCACAACACAGGATCTATATCTCCAGTAGTACATGGAATCTTACGTCCAGTCAATCCTACCTTCTTACAAACATGCTGCAATGTCTGACACAGATCCTTACAACTTGGCATTCACACAGCAACCTCCTCACGGTTTATATTAGAAAAACAAAAATCCAAAAACACAAACTACCTAAAGGTCAAAAATGCAGGACGTCAAACATGCTATTGTGGAGGGCTGCGCCTCCCACACCCTCCTGCTAAATATATATACCAACTCTGAGATCGCACTACAGTGAGGAAAGGGCAAATATTCCAATCCTCACTGTATCGCAATCTCACAAAAAGCGGATCGAGATCCAGCATTTCTGACCTTTAGGTCATTTGCTATTTTGAGCTTTCGGCATTCTAATAGGAGCCTGCCTCCTCACTTAACACATCACTAACAACCTCACATGGATAATCCCTACATTGAGTGGCCCTACTCTTAATATCAGTAATGGTATTATACCTGTCTTTATCAAAGCAGTCAGAGAAATGAGGATGAACAGTATTTCTCTGTAGCACATTCTTTGCTCTTATAAATACAGATACAGTTCTTCCATGGCATGCTTTATTTGCCATAGACTGACAGCAACAGTAAGGTTTCCCATTGCACTCCCAATCAAGGCAGTACAAAAATCCATCTATTAACAGCAGGTCTTTCCCCTGCCTAGACTTTACACAACTGTGTGCAGTTCCAATAACACCAGGTCCACACTTTGCAGCTGAACAGCCCACTTCATTATTACCTGACAGCATACTGCATACTACTACCACCACTCTATCTATGCATGAAGGTGAGCAAAGCACAATGACATAGCAGTTCACCAGGCAAGTAAATCAAAATGGAAATATTATTATGCCTGCATAACAAGTTAGTGGTAAATAATCCACCATTATTAACACAACCATGTGGACTAATCCTCCACTCTGTCATACACAAGTCCTTCTGCCAGATCCTGCACACTGTATTGATACAGCAATGCCAGCTGTTGATATATGTAATGCTGACCAACTTCCTTGTCAGTCTCAGTCCTATTCAGCATAACAGCCCTACATTCCCACCCGTTGACCAACTGAATGTTCACACACACACACACGCACACACACACACACACACACACACACACACACACACACACACACACACACACACACACACACACACAAACACATCCCATTACTCATAAGAAATATAATTTGAATGTATATGCAGATTGTGATTCTAAAAATATTGTATACCTTGCAATATATATGGTTTGTTTGGCCTGTTATTTTGGGAAATCTAATCAAAAGTTGAAAAAACATATTAGTGACTATCTTTCAGCCATAAGAGGTCATGTATATATAAATGATTTGTATAAGCATGTTAGTGATGGATGATATGCATTATTTTAACTTTGTGGTTTTATAAACTATAAAACCACTATGAAAGAATGTGTTGTGGGTGATTTGGTATGGAAACAGAAAATGCTGAGTATAAATAGATACATTTATTGCATGTTGATAAGTACCCTGGGCTAAATGGGAATGTGAGTATTAAACCTGTGCTTAAACTAAAACAACAGAAAAAAATAGATTTAGTGAATTGGTATTCCAGAACTGGTCTTGTGATTCTAAGTGCAATTGATTAATGTGGAAAATCTGTGGTCTTATTTGTAACCTGATGAAGCAATTTTTGCGAAAGCTTGTTGGTTTTTATTTTTAATAAATTATTTTTCTATGGTTTCATGAGGTGGCTATTTGTTCCTGTCTACACTTTTGTGTCCACCAGGCTTAGATTCACCTGCTAGAGTTTTCTTAATTTGATACAGTCTTTTACATCCACCTGAGCTACCAGCAACTCAGGCAAACTTGGATTACTGTCTTGTCCAAAGGATGATGCATTCATGAGTATAGCACTCACTAATGCCGACTGTGGTATCAATAACTGAAAACGAATACAATCACACTGTTGAGCCACTGAAAATAATATACTATTGGAGGCATTTATGTCTAACCTCTGGTTTCCCCATGCACAGAGCTGACCAAGATTCTGCACTAAATGCCCTTACACTTATGCCTGCACTGTTTCCACATACTAGTGATTACCACTGTTGCGGACAAATCCTTAGCCTGGTCATACAAGGCATCCACTTTTAAAATCACTAAGATAGGGGCCCAGTAGGCATTCTCTGAAATGTCCATGAAGAAGATGAAGCATCATCATACTCTTCTTTATGTACCATGCAGGTGTTGTTTGGTGGACACTAGCAGAAACTGTTTTTCTAATGAATTTCTTCTGAAAATGTTGTAGCTTTCATGAGGATCAAGATGGTGCCTGTAGTGTGATTTCTGAAGTGCAATTTACTTATGAAGTAGAACAATTGTCTAGCACAAGCTAGTGGCTATAAGCTGCCACAGGATAGCATGGTCAGTAGACTGCACATTACATTGCTGGTTCACAAAAGCAAAATCTAGGGATTTGCATATATGCATGCCTTCAAGCTTACTTTACCTATGTGCCACAGGAATAGGTATAAACTTGCATAATTCATAAAGCTTGGTGCTATGTTCTAAGATGCGTTATGGAGATTTGGGACATTAAACTGCATATTTAGGTATCAGTTGTAGGAAAAACAGAAGCATTATTTGGATTCATAGGCAGTATTAAGAGGTACACTGAATTCAGACAATGTGCATTCAGCTTGTGGTTTCTCTACCTTCCTAAGGATGCCCACCCATTCATTGATAAATATATGTGCCTGCATGTATGCCATGCTTATAGATGGTAATGGTAACAGCTTAGCTCCCAATATCAGAACATCCTGTCCCTATACATGTCTGCCACCTGTGGACCACTGATATGGCCTTCCCAAGGTATGTACTGCCCTGTGGGGGTGATTACATTAGTTAAAAGCCTACACACATTTCTCTGTCACCAGTGGTTACCAATGTGATCCCAAATGTCATCAGTCAAGGATACTGTCTTTAATCTTTACTTATCTGCTAGCACATGCACCTACTGTATGTAGTCCCATGTTTGTCTTTACAACTGTCAGATAACATACCCCACATACATCCCTTTGATAGCGCTATGTAATACATAGATTACCCTTTGTTTGTAGCTGCCACTCTATCAGTCTGAATTGCACACATTCTTACAGCTGCAAGAAGGACTGGCTTCACACACTGGCTTCACAGGTATCTGCATATCTGGTGGATGATGTAGAAGGCAGAGGCAGGACAGTTTCTGAATTGCTAAAATGATGTCCTGCTATAAGCACTCAGATCACATGAATGGTGCCTGTTGGGGAGAAAGGTAATAAGCAACTATTATATGACAATATGTGGAAGACAATAGTCCATGACATAAATGCCATGAGAGTGGGGGGGGGGACAAAGTCATATGTCACAGAGTTGTTATAAGAATGTAATTGACATGATATACCATGCCAATGCAAAGGCATGTCCCATAGCAGCAGAATGGTTGGTTACAGGGGTGGGCACTTGGAAGGAACAGGCTGACCAAACTGCAGGAGTTTTTGGTGTCCCTACAGGGAGACACAGGATCTGGGATTTTCTCTGAAGAAAGGGACATGGACGTAAGGTTGGACTTGTCTCTGCATGCCCTATGAGATAAGTACTTCTTACAGCAAATTACTCTGCAGTTGCAGTTCTCATAGACACTATAGGGTGATGACTACAACTCTTGGCTAGATATTGTTTTAGGTACATCAGGTATCTATCCATGTCAATATGGTAGCAGAGATAGGTTGAGTTCTGGTAATACACTTTGCCTCCACACCCTTGACATGTATGCATGCCATAGGGGCATGGTTTTGATACATGTACCCATGCTCACTCTGGCATATTCTTTGTTGTGTATTTACAGGGAAGAGCACAACTGCAATAACATCTGCAGAGCCTGGGGCACAACAGCAGGCTGATGTTGAAAACTGTGCTGGGACATATGATGATGGTGATGATGATGCTCTCAGGAGAAGTATACCTGGGTCACTATCTAATATCATGATGGCACTGCCTCTCTGCAACATGTGCATGCATTTCTCAGAATACGGGCTGATTGTGTGGCCTCACCCACACATGAACATGAAGCAGTACAGGTGGAGCACTCATTAGCTCCAGTAGGGATGAGATTCTGCATGGCTACTATAGTCAGTAATACTGCCTCTGTGGCAGTAGATTCACACATGGTGCCTGAAGTAGATATACACAATATTTCACAGCCTCACAGGAGTGCTTGATGCCATTATTTATTACAGGTCACCCATAACTTCCAAGTGCACTTGGGATAAATCAACATCGTCATCATCCAGGCACAATGTGCTGTAACCTAGTCGAACAGGGGACCTCATTGCTGTGTTATATGGCATCTACGAGGACATGAAGCCCACAGACCCAGTAAAGATTGGTCTCCTAAAGTCGCTAGTGGCACACAGTACTTCCATGTCCATGTGGAGGATAGCCAGTGACATTGTCACTGCACATAGTGACACTGTTGTCCAAAGATGAGGAAGGACACACACTGAGGGGCCATGTAGAGAGACCATTATGGGGTAATAGGCCTCACCTTTCTATGGATGCATACCGTATTCCACCACTCCTTCTTACAGCAGGCCATTACTCTCACCAGGCATCGGCAAGATACCTCATGTGCAAATCTCATCCAATTCACATTCACACAGTCGCACACTATCCCTATCAGGAGGGTCCTCAAGTAGCAGTGAAACAAGCCAGCATTATGGTTGCAGATTACAATCACATGGTGGCACCCCAAAACTCATCTCAAGAGGAAATTTTATGACACAGAATACCTTTTACATCATGATCATTGCCTCTGCATTGGGCCGTGGCCAGATAGTGGGACACCAACCCCTTCAAAGGAGGAAGTTGTATATGCCACTACCAACCTACCACCTCAAAACTCTCATTTAAAAATCCTGTGATATGTCCCCATCGGCTATTATGTGTAGACATGTGTGTCAGCATGCTCCTATCCACCTGTGCAGATGATGACAATAGTGACTCATGCCACCCTCCCTTCTCTGTGCTAAATGTAGAAATGCCTTATAACCAGTATGGCTCAACTATGTAGTGACCTGTGTAGCCCAATATTTACACTGCATGGAACATGTTTGATCTGAGTAACACCAGACTGACAGTATGTGCTCATTGGGCCCACAGAGCTGGACAAGATGTTACTGCTTCAGCTATGCTGCCCTATACTGTGCCTGTCATTATCTGGGAGTGGATGTGCAGCTGCCAGTAACTGTTGTTCCTCAGAACTCTTACTGCACATTGGTGTTGATGAACCCTCCCCACTGGTCATCTGTGTGGTCTGACTGTACCAATATCCTTGGATTGGCCTGCCACTCTCTTTATAACCATGTAATGCAGTATGCAACATGCAATGAATATCCTGCAAGCAATGGCTGGATTATACTGGAATGTTCCTCCATGGAAACAGACGTTGAGCAAGCTGAACAAATGCTCTATGAGGTTTTGTGTTTGTATGTGCATGGTGTTATACTCTAATTTGGTCATATTGTGTTTGTTCCATTTGATTATCATAAGCTAGGGCTCCAGTGAGTATCCAGTGTCAGTTACAACAAATTATTAATGTGTGGGGGCTACTACACGTGGAAACACTAGATATATAGTCATATACTGTAAGATTAGCTATGTGCCTTCATGTATAAACTAGATGGTTTTGTAGGATTTCATTTTTCAGGAAGTTGTGATACATCTCAGATGTATGCCAAGTATGTGAATCATGCAAATTACTACTGTGCAGTGACAGCACACTTCTTATGATTCCCCCATTCGCCAGACATAACCTAGTAGTTCACAGACATTCCTGTTCACAAAACTTTAGGACTACTGGCCAGCTGGGGCCATTGTTACTATATGTATGGAATCTATGGCACCCAGTACCAGTACCTCAGGGAGAAGGGCAGTGTGTAGTA
Organism: Protopterus annectens; assembly: GCF_019279795.1. Lineage (NCBI taxonomy): Eukaryota > Metazoa > Chordata > Ceratodontiformes > Protopteridae > Protopterus > Protopterus annectens. Next base: position 248,872,953 of record NC_056749.1, read on the forward strand.
GGCATGTGTCATGTTGTCTCTCTTTCTCTCCCCTCCCTCCAGTGGTATGCTGGGAAACCATATGTGGTCCTCCTCATCTAGCATTATATTGGAAAACCTTCTGAGTGCTATTTTTTTATCTTTTGGCTACCTCCTGCTGACCATTAGCTTACCTTCCAGATTGCCAATTTGTCCCATTTGTTTCCTTTTTTTGGACACCAAGTGTGGGGATCAGGTACTATGGGGAGAGTTTTAAGTTTTAAGCTCCTATGATGGTTCCAAAACTGCTATGGTCACAAAGACACTAAGGCTAACACCCCAACCTCCATGCCAATGTGGGGTTTTGCCTGCAAGGAGCATGCAGCGAGGCAATTTGAAGCCATGCTCTGCCTCTGTGGTAGCACCTCACCTCCTCAGTGTCCTTAACTCTTCTGATCTGGTGTTCCCACAGTGTGTTCTCTGGTAAAACTGGCAACACAACAACTATACCTCTCCCCACTGCACAGAGTTCCCATCCCTCTTCTCAGAGAGAGACAAGTGGGCAGAGCTCCTTCACTCCTCTCCCACCCTTTGTTGGCTCCTTTATGGCTGAGGCCAACAACTGAACTCCAATCACCTAGGTTTTAAGCAGGATTTCTTTCCTCTGTGCTACAAGGCCAACCTAACTTGCTGACTGTTTTAGAGGTCAAGTCTTATGAAATAGCCAAAGGGATCCCACTGGGGCTATGAAAAGTCCCTGTAGCTAGTATGGAGAAAAAAATGATAATACCTTGGTCTCCTCAGTTACAGGAAGGACACACATTTGCATCACTACCATATATGGCAACACATATGAGTCAAGACCCATACAATGTCCTGATTCACTCTAAAGTAATCCATAATCTCTTGATCAGTGAACTGTGGTAAGATAATCACTATCAGTCCTAGTTACGCAGACACCAGATGACACCGTGCATATACAAGCAGGATATGGTGGCATTAAGATCTATATATGTTGCTGCTTGATGGCTGCTGTGACTCTGAACATCTTTTTACATGTAAGAATGAAAATGTTGATGTGCTTTGCCTTTTTATCGGTAAGCACAGACAGCTGTGTCATTTCCTTTGTGGATGATTTAATTCACCTTGCATGCATTTTAGTATTGTTATACCTCATCGTACTGCCCTGATATATAACAGCTTTTTGCATAGCTTCTCTTTTGCACTTTTTGGATCCCTGCTCCATTGTGCAACACAGGACTATAAATACATATTAGCCTGTGTCTGTATGAGCATGGCTGATTTCAGCACGTGTGAGCTTTGGATCCCTGCTCCATCGTGCAACACAGGACTATAAATACATATTAGCCTGTGTCTGTATGAGCATGGCTGATTTCAGCACGTGTGAGCTTTGGATCCCTGCTCCATCGTGCAACACAGGACTATAAATACATATTAGCCTGTGCCTGTATGAGCATGGCTGATTTCAGCACACGTGTGAGCTACGTACTGCACAACTTGTCTATGAATTGTTTGTTTATTCATTCTGACTTTTATTAATAATGGCTCCCATCTTATTCTTCTTGGACAACTATATCCTTCTTTTACTTTTCAGCTACTAGCCTTTCCACTTCTGCAAGTCCCCTCAGTGTTTTCTGTCTCTTTCCTTTAATTTTTCACTATATCTTCACTCTTTATTATTATTTTGCAGTTAAATTATGCTTTACAGTACTGACTAACTTGGCCATCTTCTATGCTTTATAGTCCTTTCTCTTATCCCTTCTTTTAATTAACCTGTCTAGATTATATCAATTCATAAAAGAGTGAGTTAAAACATATTATAACAAAACCATTTTCTCTGATTTCATTTTATATACTAGTTATTGTACATATATACTGGACTGTTATTAAATTAAATGTGATTACTATATTGTATCCTTATTCTAAGTTTGTTTGATGTATTTGCTGAATGGTAAGTACCTTTTTACTATGAAAGTGCTCAGAGTTTATAGTTTACTGTTTAAAGCCTTAGAAAAAGTGTTATTGATTTTTCTATGCTAATGTCTGACCTTACAAGATTTTTAGTTGTTTGATTTCAAAATTGTTTTTACAGTGTAGATAGATAGATAGATAAATGCTGCTTTTATATTGTCTGCTCTGAGTTAATGTGCTGGAGCATGCATGTCAGCATTGTCAGCATTTTGCAGGCTTATCAATTTTTGGCAATAATCAGTGCTGCAATATATTGCATGCTGAATATCTTCCACATATATATATATATATATATATATATATATATATATATATAGAGAGAGAGAGAGAGAGAGAGACATACTCTGAATCCTTATAGAAGATAAGGAGGTGTAACAGAGTATAGTAAAAGTAAAATTGTAAATGTAAATCTCCCTGGGTCTCCTCTGCAAATGGGCCTTGCCCATTTGGACTTTTCTCGAAAAACAAAGACAAATAAATAATCAATAAAAAAGTGAATGCCCTCAGATTATTTACTGCCACCAGTGTAGATGATGTTGAGCATAGTCAAGCAGTGAGAGATGAAGTAGCATCCTAAAAAGTCAAGACATTGAAGGTGGTTTAAGTTTTGGTTTTATACACAGTTTTGACAATCTCATGAAGCAGGAATACCTAACTATTTATATAAGAAGAACAGAGGCACCATTTGCAACATATATGTGCCGAGGTTTTGCATCTAAAGACAGTGTAGGTGATCAATACCTGTAGACACAAATGTGTCAGCAGCTGTCTGCATTCCAGCCAGTGGAGCACTCCAGAAGCCAACTCAGATATTGTAAATATTTAGCAGTTTTCACATCCAACATATGAAGGAGGGCAATACATTCCAGAAAACATACCAAGAACACTATAGGGGTCAGAGTTGAACAACTTCCAGTAATGCTGGGTGCCACAGACTGCATCCATGACAGGAGTGAAGCATCATAATGGACAAAAGAGATGGTGCAGGTCAGCCATCAGCGTATCATTCAACAAGGTGTCTGCAGTGCACATGGTGTAGTCAACAAAGTCTGTGTGTATAACTGAAGACAAGAATACAAACAATGCCAAAGAAATTCAGAAGGCTGCAAGAGCATCCAAAAAACAAACCGTTTATTTTAGTATAATTTGTTAAAATCCACTTTAAAAGTAGTACAAAATTCACTTAAAAGTTGCACAAGCGCTTTTGTCTTCCACAAGATACAAAGACTTTATCAAATGCAGCATTTTGTGCCAGTTTAAAAAGTGAATGAACAAGTCACATGTTTACCTTTGCCTCTATTTCTTAAAGGAGAAGTAATCTTTAACTCTATCATAAATTAAGATATTTAAAAAGAACAAACTGTTCATTAAATAAAACTAATATATTACTAAGATATGCAAACCAAACCAAGAGTAAGTAGGAGAGCACAGCAGACCAATTAACCAGGATTCCTTGTTGAATAAAAAGACTTTAATCCACAGTTCCAAAGACAAACACCATGTATAATATAGTGCTGCAGCTGATGAGCGCTTTCACTCACAAAATGAGTTTCTTCAGATCAATTTGCTGCTACCCATAGTGCCCCTATAAATACATACATCAATAAAATCAATCAAATAGCAATTAATCATTAAAGTTGTATACTACATACTAAAATCAATATAAATCCTAAAATATATTACTATATAATGTGTCTATTAGGAAACTTATATAGCTTATACAAAATGAATACATACTTAAAATACATATAAAAGTGTTTGTATAAAAACATGTAATATGAACTGGGAAGAAACATATCAGTATAGTAAGATGTGAGTGACCAGACATCAATAATGTGACTACTATACAAAACATATAATGTGTTACTCTATGCTATCTATATTTAATGTTTATATTCCTTCTTTTCTTGAGAGCTGGTTTTATCGAAGCTCTCTCATTCAGATCCCCTGTCAGCCCTTAGTCTTGTTATCCATTTACTTTCCCTATCT